>NW_023616155.1:0-40001 GCF_013339695.2 Rhipicephalus sanguineus
TCGCCGTGAACGCACCCGCGTCCACGGCGTGGTGAGCGGCCCACGCGGCATCGCCGAGTACATGGCCGACACTTAATGATGACCTCTGCGTCCATCGCGTTCACTATCACCAGGACGCGGCTCTAACCGCTACGCCCGCAGTACAGAGGCCCCTCCCGGGTCCGTTCCACGAGCCTATATCCAGAAAACTAAGGGCAGCAACCAATACAGGTTCGGTGCTGTACCACGACACACCGAAGATCCTCCGCCGCCGACGACGACGCCGTGACGAAAACATAACACTTCCGTGCCCGCGGAAAAATCGGTTGTTTTTGGATGGTCCACGACATATTTCTTTTCCGGCGACAGAAATTTAGTGATGCTATAGTGCAGGGTATAGAGGAGGAATTGGCCTTTCTAACAGTATTAATTTCAAACAACTGGTTTATTTGGAATATTATAAAAAGTAACCAAACAAATGAAAATGTAACAAAAGAATAAGAATTCATAAAAGATATCAATGCTACTCTGCGCAGGGTAAACATTTAAAAAATCGAAATATAGGTTGTGAACACAAAGTCTTTATAGGATAACACTGCAAAGATAGGCTCTGTAAGTGCAAAAGTATCAATTTATATGCATACAAAAATATAAGAACTACTGCCTATCATGCCACCGCTCGAAGCAGTTTCTAGACCGCCGCGAAAAAAATGTTGGTGGCACATGTTTCGCAGAAAACATTTTTTTTCTGCTCAACTTCCTTTCCTTGTAGCATAATTTGCAGTTCTGGTATTTTTTAATCTTTTGTGGTTGGTGCTGCGTACCCTGAGGGCCTTCCCGTACATGCGTTGGAATGAACAGCGTACCCCGTTTCCGAATCTGCCCAAACCCACAATTTGTATCCCTACTTGACCACTTTGTCCTCATGTACTGCCCAATACCAGGTTCTTTCACTATTTTTTCATCCAGGGAAGGGTTCCGACGCGGTTCCAAAAAGTAGCGTGGAGAGACACGCGGGGAAACTTCCCGTGGGATGCGACGGTCGTCTTCTCCGGATCAGAGACACTCAAGAAGGCAAGCAACGCCTTGAACCTTTTCCGTGGCATCGCTAACGGTGGAAGAAGGCCTGGAAATACGTGTCGTCGACTCCAATAGAAATACAGGTGCGGGGCTTCGACGATTCCCGTGCACACCAGAAGTCCGACGAATATGCGCATCTCCTCCTCAGTGACCTCCTTCCAGGTTCCGTCCTTCTCATTCTGCTTTGGCTTTCCGAAAATATGCATCCACGCATACTTATTTGTGTGGCTGCATATCTCTGTGACGACTTCTGCGGTGAAAAACAACATGGAGAAGTCACCGCGCGGCCCTCCGGAGCGCTAGGTCAAGCTACACTCCGCGCCGTATTCGCAGAGAGAACTCCGCTTTTTCTGCAGCCGGCACGAAATGCTCCCTCTCGCACGAAGTTGACACCTTGTAGATAAGAGGTGTGACCTTTAGTAGGCACTGGATACGTTTATATCAACACGCGGCAGCGATAAAACGGCCCGGGGAGAGAGCGAAACCTACCGGCGAATACCTGCTGTTTCGGGGGCGGTTTGATGCACTATCGCCGTCCGCACTGAAGTCTGAAGAATCGTCGCTGTCTTCCGTGTCTGTGCTGCAATCACCTTCCAGAGAATGACGTTCAGATTAATGTGAATCCGTCGAAATTCGTCGTTTTCGTGGAGCACCCGCGAGCGACGTTGACGCCATTACCGAAACCACGAAGGCTCAAATTGATGAAATACTGCCTCTTTTACCCTTGAAATGGCGCTAGCTGTCCAGAAGTGCTCAGAGAGCGTCAGAATTGAACTTGAAGTCATCATTAGCCTACAAATGATGGGAATAGGCGTGGTCACGAAAGTGTTAAGAACAAGCCGCAAGCCGAACGTAGCCCTGGTGACGAAACTTTGCGGCCGGAAGGAGAGCTGACGACACCACGTGGAAGCAGCGGAAACAGCCGACGTAACCGTGACCCGACGCCGCGACCTAACTGCAACGCAAGACGACGAACCACCGACTTCGACGTTCTTAACGAAAGCCACAACGTCACTGCTCTTGTCGACACTGTAGCCGACTATTCCGTCGTCAGTGGGTCGTTCGCCGCGTAAAGTTAGGACCGCCTGGGAAGGCGCCGGAATGAATCACTCAGGCCATTTAATAACGCCGCTTCGAGTCTGCACAGCAAGAGTCACCATCAATAATCAGACTTATCCTACGAGCTTCGTAATCCTGCAACATTGCTCCAGGGATGTGATACCGCGCATGGACTTCCTAAAACATCACGGCGCCGTCATCGACTTCAGAACCAAGTCGATACCATTATCAAACGAAGCGACATCACCAGATACGAACCCATGTCACCGTGCCTTGAACGTGCTCGATGATCAAGTCAATATTCCGCCTCGCTCCAGCGTCATAATTCCCGTTGCCACTGAAAAATCGGAAGACGTCGAAGACGTCATCGAGAGCGATCAGTGTTCGCTGCTAGATCCGACATTTGCGTCGCAAGAGACATTGCTCGGTTTCATGAAGAAAAAGGAAGCGTGATGCTGACGAACTTCAGCCAAGAATAGACACCTGAGCAGAGGCACGAAGATTGCATACACCGAAAAATCTATGGCCGTCAGCGGTGCGTTTGCTTATCGAGGTTCTGACCAAACTGAAACGACGACCCCAATACTTCAACCATCCTTCTATGTCAACCGAAGTCTTCTCGTTCGCCAAAAGCAACAGCTCCGAATACGTCTGCTGGAATACGAGGACTGTTCCTCGTCGTCATCAAGGATTCGACAAACGCCCCTTGCTAAGCACCGCGTCATAACGGAAGAAAATGCTCGACCACTCTGTCAGAGTCCCTAGCGGGTTTCGAGGCGAGAACGAGGAGCTACAAAGCTACAAGTTGACGAAATGTTGCAGGATGACATGATACAGCCTTGGAAGAGTCTGTACGCATCTCCAATAGTCTTGATGAAGAAGAAGGTTTACAACCTGCATTGCAGTGTCTATTACCATCGCTTGAACAAGATCACGAATAACTGAATGAAAAAACGCTGCGCAAAAAAACACGAGGACTCTAGAAGGACACACAAGAGACAGGCGCAAACCACCAACTGCATTTTATTTGAAGTAACGTGAATACTAACACATGAAAAACAAAACGAAAAACGAAATCACCATCATGAATTCCTGAGGCTCTATTGCGACATAAAGGCAATCTCATTTTCCCGATGTACCGCTGAGGCGCAGCTAATGGGCTGTCTCCTGCGCGTGCCCTGTTAAGGCTTCGATGATGTCCCTCTCTAATCTATCTCCGGATCGTGCCAAAGAGATGGCTGATCCCTCCGTCATAGGAATCGGTATAGCACGAAAGTGAAGCGTGTCGTCACAGAAGTAGTTGATCGTTTATAGTGCATTGGTATATGAGAACTTGTACAATGTCCTACTGTTGTTTGGGAGATATAGCACCGCTTGATGTAGACGCACCCACGTTGACGCCGAGTGGCACATCTCCGTACCGATAACTACTGCCCATGATCATGCTTTAACCCTTGCGGTAGCTGAAGTTCTTAACATATACGTAGACGCCGCATGGATGAATTCCGCGCGATGATGGCACCAACAAGCACATAATTCAACGCGGAAATTTGGGCTAGTTGGTGGGTGTAGAACTTGTGCATCTTAGCAGGCGCAGCGGAACAAACACAACAGAAAGGAACACGTAGACAAGACGGGCGCTAGAGTTCTACACCCACCAACTAGCGCCCGTCCTGTCTACGTGTTCCTATCTCTTGTGTTTGTTCCGCTGCACTTGTTAAGATGCACAAGTTAAGCACATGGTAAACACTGATACTCGATATATGCACACCTTCAAAGCATCGTGAAACGTGAAGAGAAGCGCTGCGCGCGTCGTGTCTTCCCTTTAGCCTGGCGTTAATTCTCACAGGGCGAGCAGGGAACGCGGTTCGACAGTCAGGCGAACGTCGGAGAGCTATTTTTCCATATTAATGGATGCTATGAGCAAGGCTTGGGCTAAAGCCGCCTTCTCGCGGTGTGTTAAAGCGTTGACGAAATTATACTTCTACTGGAAGCGCGCCGAATGGGATAGTCGTAGCAACGGCGCGTTTTTTTAAACACGAAAGTGTTTTATGCCGGGGTACACCAAGATTTTCATGACGTATTTCCGTGACGGAAATACGTCAGCAAAAGGAACGTCATGAAATGGCAAAGAACAAAAAAATATAAGAAAAAGTTCCGTTGAGAGGATTCGAACCCATGACCTCTCCGTCCGCGACGATGTCTTGCGGCTTTACATGAAAAAAACAAAAGCTATGTGTTCTGCGGTAGGCCACTGAGCTACCGCAGAACACATAGCGGAGGCCACATGGATGCACCTTTTATATTTCACACTTTCCTCTCACAGTGCTCTTGCATGCATGGATAGATGAATGCTATGAGCGTCCCCTTTATAACGGGGTGGTGACATGTGTGCGTCCAGGCTTGAAAAAGAAACAAGAAAACGCGCCGTTGCTCTGACCGTCCCATTAGGCGCGTTTCGAATAGAAGTGTAATTTCGTTTAACACACCGCGAGGTGGTGGCTTCAGCCCAGACCTCGCTCATAGCGTCCATCCATATAAAAAATAGCTCTCCGACGCTGGCCTGGCTGTCGCACCGCGTTCCCCGCTCGCCCTATCAGAATTAACTGCCAGGCTAGAGGGAAGACACAACGCGCGTAGCGTTTCTCTTCGCGTTTCACGATGCTTTGGAGGAGTGCATACCGAGTATCAGTGTTTATTATGCGCTTGATGCCATACTTGCGCGGGATTCACCCCATATGCGGTGTCCACGTATATGTTAAGAACTTCAGCTACCGCAAGGGTTAAATCATGATCATGGGCGTTAGTCCTCGGTACGGAGATGTGCCACTAGGCGTCAACGTGAGTGCGTCCACATCAGGCGGTGCTACATCTGTCAAACAACAATAGACATTATACAAGCTCTGATATACCAATGCACTAAATCAATCAACTACTTCTGTGACGACACGTTTCACTTTCGTTTATACCGATTCCTATGACAGAGGGATCAACCGTCTTTTCTTTCGAGCCTGGTGGCACACATGTCACCGCCCCATTATAAAGGGGACGCTCATAGCATCCATCCATCCAAGAGCTGTGTGAAAGGAAAGTGTGAAAGATAAAAGGCGCGTTCACGTTGCCTCCGCAATGTCTTAGGCAGTAGCTCAGTGGGCTTAACGCCCTCAGCCATCGTCGCAGACCGAGGGGTCATGGGTCGGACTCCTGTCAACGGAACTTTTCTTATAGTTTTTTCTTTGCCATCTGATGACGTTCATTTCGCTTACGTATTTCCGTGACGGAAATACGCCATGAAAGTTTTGGTGGACCCCGGCATAAAACACTTTCGTGTTAAAATTTGGTCTGATTAAGGATTGGACGGCTGTTTCAACGCTTACAGTGCTCTGCCATATGCCCGCCCGCATAGTTGTTTACTGCCCAGTTGCGATCTCGCACCCTGTCACTGTAGCAGCGCCCTGTTTATCATATATACACATTGTTGCAACTCAGCTTCATTGACGATATCGTTTGTAGCGTTAGCTACACTTGCATAGCCGCAGCCGATTTCGCGTAGATCGTCATGAGCCGTGCTGCGCATGCGCGAGGATCAGTGATGTCACACAGCTGGCTCACTGGAGCCGGCATCTCACGCGCTCACCGCCGCGCGCCGCTCGCCGCTGCTTGTCTACTCGTTCGGGAGGAGTGGCAAACTCAACGTACTAGAACAAACTCAGTTTAAAAGCTCCGCCGGAGAGGCGGTCCGCGTGGCGGTCGTGAGAACTAGTGGCGCTGCAGTCACGTCTAGCTCCCGCAGTTGGCGCTTGTTGTGATCGGCGCCGCCGATGTACGAGCGCACGTGGGTTACAGCGACGTCTGCGTTTTGTCCGCTCGTCATTTTTGCGACTGTTCTTGGCCAGGCTTAGCGTCTTGTACGAAGACACATGCATGATGTACGAAGCGTAACGAGGGCGAACAGATTCACGGTGCGCTATGCCGACTTGCTTTGCGCCGGGCTGCAGGAGCGGCTACCGCAACGACGACTCCGCCTCACGACACTTATTCGGACCTCCAAACGACCCTACGCCATTCAAGCTTTGCATCGCAAAGATAGGAAGGTTACTGCGAAAGGCAAGGTCTGTGGCGTTCATTTTGAGAGTGACGACATTGTAAAGCACTATCTTCGTGTCGTTGCGGGACAAGAAGTTTTGATCCCACGTGGAAAGTGGGAACTCGCGCCCCGGTGCCGTGCCGCGCTTGTTCCCCACATTTCAAAGCCAAAATGTTCAGGGTTTAGGCGCAAATCCCCCCCCCCCCCAAACCGCACGGCGTCCCGCAAAAGCCCAGTGCCCAGTTTAGAGGAGCCGCCAAAAATAAAACAGCAAAACGAAAGGCAGGCGATTACCTATATACGCTACCGAGAGTGAGAGTTGCATCACACTGACATTCGATCAGTTGTCAGCTGTCGCTATGCCTTCAAAGCAGTGGATATTCGAGAGGTTTTATGACGAGGTATCGAACAAGATGTGCGGAATATTTTACACTCGCCGGCTCGGAAACGGGTGGCTTAGCGCAAAAATTTGACACGTTTCACATAGAAAAGATGAGGACCAGCGCTGGTCCTCGTCTATGTGTACCGTGTCAAATGTTTTGCGCTGACCAGTTTAATAATGGAATACCAGCTACCCCAATCTCACACTTTGCTTCGGGAACGGAGACTTTATTGTGCAAAATATAATTGTAGTTGACGAGCAGTTTAACTGCGTAGTGAACGGCTACAGCACGAAACGCAAACGGCTATCGTACAGTGTAAGAAGTGCTGCGGGCATGGAACATCTGTTCGGTGAAGTTTAAAAACTGAAGTTGAATACTGACGACTCTTCTAGCGACAGAGTACGCGCGAATAACTGCTTGGTGCTCACATCATAGCCGATCTGTTCGAATTGTTTAAGGCACCGTATAAGGATGCGACGTAGAAAGATGAGACACCGAAAATACAACTATCCGCTGAAAAAATTGCTCAGAGACGACATCTCTTCGACGTAATCGCACACTGAGGTTTTATTTACTGAGTTCTCGTGAAATTTTCCGATTTTGGGTCAGTATCCCTTTAACCGTCGCGAAAACGTGTCTTGTAAACATTGCAAAGCATTGGTGATGTTTTAAATGCGAAGCATTTCTTAGCGAACCTCTGGCACTGTGAGCGTTTCTATCTACGTATCTGTCTATCTATCTATCTATCTATCTATCTATCTAGCCGCCTACGTCTGGGTGCTCTCATGATCGCCTCCTTAACTTGGTGTAGACCAAAATTTGCATGAGAGGGTAAGAGGATTTGACGAATATGACTGCCGGGTCATGGCATGAATAACGTTAAAATCTTGTCGCGTACGTCGTCAAACCCTTTCCACTAGACACGTGTGGCACATACCCGTTTACCACGGGCCGCGGTGTACGGGTATGCGCCACAGGTGATTGACAGTTTATATATACCCAGGAACGGCGAGAACAGACATTGCTAACCTAAATGCTAGAGCGTTAAGGAATACCAACATCGGCAGCGTTGACTCAACGAATGGAAAGAAACGAATGGAAAGAATGAAAATTAGGATCCCAGCAGGAATCGAACCCAAGCATTCTGCGTGTCAATCAGGTATTCTACCACTGAGCCACGCCAGGTCTATAAATTGGTTTGGAAAATACGCAGGTGTAATATCGGTGCAACGTCAATTGTGGTTGTGGTGCTGGCTATCTAACTTTACAAGAAAGCAATAAACACTACATGATACTCCTACGATATCTACTCCTACAATACAGGCGTCATATCGGATTAACGTCTGTAGTTCCAGTGTTGGCTCCGCTTTTATAGCAGTCTAATAAACATTACATTTGTGCTCCTATGATTCAGCAAGCTATATTGAAGTATTGCTCGACCCCGGAGGAATACATTAACAAAAGTTACATATGATATCCACATCACCGCACCGTAAAGTGCACTTAGTCCGCCAGAACGACGCAGTGTCCTCTTCATTTCTTACGAGGCTGGGCGATGGCCTCATGCTGACCGAGGATGATGCCCGATTGATTGACAGCCGCTTTGTAGACTACACTCTTAGCAAACGACCGCTTAAAACAACGCATATAAGGCGGAAAGTAGGTCAAATTTTCGACGCTTATAAATGGCTCTCTAAGCGGCCTACTTATACGGCTCTTTCATGCGGCCCCTCTTTATGCGGCCTCTGGCTAAGCGGCTCTTTCTTATACGGCCCAAGTTTATGCGGCTCTTCCATATGCGAGGCCATCTCGTTGCCAGAAGGCCGTTTAAAAGTGACCGCTTAAAGTAACGCATACCGTCGATTTGGTTAAGCGGTATTTCAGGTCAAATCTGTCCGGCTTATATACGGCTCAATATGCGGTCGAAATATATGCGGTACTTTCCGCAAATTTTTAGAAAAAAAAAGAAATTCTTCTACATTGTAGTTGATCGTGCAGTGTTCCTCTTTTTTTTCTTTTGTTCTTTTCAGCCTTCCAACTCATGAATATGCATTTACACATCACAAGAACACTGCACAGAGAGTCACAAACCATGTATCAACACACACACACTCCACCACGGGGATTTGAACCCAGGCCAACCGCGTGACAGGCAGACACTGTAACCACTACGCCACCGCACCACACGATCTGGGTGGACTTCCGCGTCTTTATATATGCACTTCACGTTATCTTGGACGATTTTACGATCGGCTACAACGCTATAATTTTGCATATATGATAGGAATCGTTCGCGTATAATGCGCGTGTATACGTGTGCACGACCTTAAGCGAACCCTCGCGGGCAGTCACAGTCAGTTTGTGTGTGGAATTATGTTTCTCGTCCGACGGCTTGCGCATCCCGCACGGAGACAGAGGTGAACCATAAACGACGCGTTTCCGAGTGCATTTCCATTTGCCGGCATCATACAGCAGCCAAACGTGCCCTGACGTGCAACCAGCCGCCAAAGAAAAGTATTCTGCGATGTTTGACGCAGTACAGGCGGTGGAAGTCAGCTGATATCATCTCCACTCGGCGAAGTAGTCTCCCACGTCCTTCGCGAGCATCGCGTTGATGTCGGTGCGTTTATACGGACAGTATTGTGCTGAGGTTCATCTCAGGGAATCGGATTAAAACACATAATCGCTTATTCGCGCAACAGATGGGTTTGGTGCAGTGCAGCGCGTACGGGGCGACGGACCAGCTTTCAGAACGGGCGCGCTCATTTCTCCCCGAATATAGTATAGACGATAAGGAAACGTTGTTGTTGTTGAGTCGAAAGAACAACGAGCCTTCGCAGAAAAAGAATGCAGTCACCCGAGCTCGAGGCTGACGGCGCCGACGAGCGATGCCGTGGAATTGTCATGCTGGGGAGGACGGCGGGTCTGAGGTTGTTCGTTCTCGTGGTTCGTTCGTTGTTGACAGTTGGAAGTGATGCTCCCCTTGGCTTCGTAGTGCATGACTGGCGCGGAAAGACCACGCATTAAATCGCTTGCATCACCCGTTAGAACATTTGTTTCCTGCCAAGCGTCGCGTCAAAAGAAGCTAGCAATGCTTGAAATTGAATGAAGTCACAGTCTGATCCACCTTTCAAAGATAAAACCATGCTATTTCTTCAAAAGTCAGAAGTGGCCTGAAGGATTCAGAAGGATCATGTGAACAATTATACTGAATAATGCAAAGATTAACTTGAAACATTCTAATATTTAATGGGTGCTGTGAAATCTAAATAACAACCCCAAATTAAATATGCACTTGTTTTGCACCTTGAAGGTTCATGAATGTTAAGCTCTACAACATGTCTCAGTTGACTGCATATCAGCGCCGAAGAGCGATCTGGTGGAGGCCCTGTGTTGGGGAACGTGGCAGGTTGAAGGTTGTTTTCGTATTCCACCCATTGTCGACGAGTGAAAGTGATTGTTTCCTTGGCTACGAGATGTGATCTGGGCGACAAGGGCCAGTATTACTTCACTCCACATGATCCAGTCGAGTATGCTTTGAGCTTAACGAAGCTTTAATGTATAAACTAGCAAAATGCTAAAAGTGGCTAAACTCGGGCAGTAATCTTGGCTTCTAGGAATAAATAATCGCCTGTCTTAAAAATGTGCAGTCAGTAGCATCCTGCTTGATTCGGATCACGGGACGCGACATGTAAACGTATAATACTAAATAGTACATATATAGGAACAATTCTTATACTCAATACGTGTCATAATTGCAAGTAACAGCTGCAAATAAAAAGCACGCTCTCACACAAATAGCACACCCATAAATGTTGAGCTTTACGTGTCCCAGTCAACCTCCCTTATGTTCCATAACAGGGGCATAGCCAGAAATTTTTTTCGGGGGGAGGAGGGTTCAACCATACTTTATGTATGTTCGTGCATGTGTTTGTATGTGTGCGTGTATATATACGCAAGCAAAATTGAAAATTTTTTTGTGGGGGGGGTTTGAACCCCCCCCCCCCCCCCGAAAAACCACCCTGGCTAAGCCCCTGTTCCATACCATGTAGCTTTGCGTGCAGTTTTATTTAAATATCAACTGTCATGCAACATCCTTAGCTTTGGCTAGTACAGCAGCTAATACAAACTGTGCTTGAGAATTCAAGATTTATTGCCAGTACCAACACTAGCTATACACAAAAACATTCTGTAGTAGTTCAAGCACAAGTGTCGCAGCTTTTTTCAGATTTAGCAGCTCATATAGCGGTGGCTCACAAAAGCATGCAGACATACACATGTCTAATGTGCAGCTGTTATTCTTTGATACGAAGAACTGCACGAAATAAACTGACACAAGGAGACACATGGACAAGCTTCTTCCTTGTGCCAGTTTATCTCGCGCAGTTCTTTGTAGTCATGGATTACCAACTTACCCAGTGATCAATTCTATATTATCCTTTACATGCAGCCCCCTTCCGTGTCACTTACCACGGCACAACATCTGTCAGACATAAAGGGTATTCGCATATTGTACTAGATTTGTCCTTCACTAAATGTTGAGACCTGAATTGTATTTGTTCTTTTTCTGGCACCATTTCAAAACATGGCCTTTCCCTTGCAGTGTTGAGACATTTTACAATAAGTTAGTCAGGCATTGAGTCCAAATCCATCACTCTTCGAGGCTGGTACTTAATTATGTATGCATGGGTCCCTTATTTTTATGATCTTCTGTTCTCTGCTCCAAGCCCTTCCCATTACCCATTACTGTAGAACTGTGGCATTTAGGTGTTTCATCTCGCACCGCTAATTGTTGTTACATTTTGTGCCATTTCTTCGAGTACCCATGACAGTATTTAGTGCATTAATTGAATGAAGGAACATGTTGTGCTGCTGCGCAGCTGTACACTGAGCAGAACAATGAGATGCAGAGCCATGAGAGAAAAAATAGAGAATATTGTCACGGTACAACGCAAACACAAGACAGTGAGAAGTTCTACAAGAATAGGAGGACAGCTTGTTGACACAAAAAAAAATAGCAGTCACAAACATGTCTAACAAGACTGAAACTTGGGCTAGTTGGTTGTCCTTCAAGATGAATCGGCAGCACAACCATACACGGACAGAGGAAAGGTGCACGAAACATAGCACTGTGTTGTGTACTTTCTTTCCTATGTCCTTGTGTGGCTGCACTGCTGATTCACCAGGAATGACAAACATGATGTCTTCAGCAAAATCCCGAAGACCCACTAGACGTTTATGTTCACTGATGTGCCCATTGTCTTTCTTGCCTGCAGAGCACACGCTTCAATACATATACAATAGGATGCATCGCAAGGGTTCTTCACCTATATGCTCTATTGTTGGAGTAATAGGGCATTGTGTCAACTAAATAATCAATGTAATAATAAAATCACCCTAAAATATATGCCATATTCCTTATTGCTCAATTCTCAACCTCCACGTATTCCACTTCAGCACCTGTGAACATAATAGCCCCCTAAAGGATCTCGGCAGTAGTTTCTCTGAAGTGGTTTTCAAAGCTGTTATTGGATCAGATTAAGCTTACTGAATCTCATGAACTTATCCTTTCAAAACAAATAAGGGGGCAGTCCACTTGTTATTTTCTAGCAAGCTACTTAGCAATTTGACCTTGAATGTGTGCACTTTCCTCGCAGTTGTGTCCCAAAAGCAGTCAGTGGCCTATCGGTTATCAGGTCATCAATAAAAATTTTCTTTATGAACAGTCTTACACGTTCAGTAATGCAGCATTGAAATGGATGTATCATTCTGACATATATAGTTTATGCATTCAAAACTCTTCAGTTGAAATTCCTAACCAGTTTCTCCATCAGTAATCACCACAATTGCTATGCGACTCTCGGTACCATCATCTGCATGCATGGATTGATGCATTCTGCAATGCTTTAATCATGCATCTTATCACTGGCCCTGTGATCTCACAAGTCACCTGTGTCCTTCTCTAGACAGTAGCAGCTATAAATATGTTGCATAACTTAACTAGTTTTTTTTTTCAAACAGCATGACTTACCTCCATTTGCACAGACAGTAAGCCTGAACACACAGTGCACACTTTTGTAGTTTGACATATTTTATTTTCAATTACAAACAAAACTGAGCAACAATGTATACACCAATACAGCGTTTGTAAACTAATAAGTGAATCTTACACTTTTACAGAAACAAGGTAAAAAAAACAACTGCGAAAGAGGTGATCCAATAATTAAACAGAACGATTGTTGTTTTTCTATGCTGTAGGGGTTTCAGGCCTTCTCATCCGACTAGAATTGATAATGACCTAGCTTGAGTTTCAGCATGCCTATACGTAGAAAAAACTCTACTTTCTTGCAAAGTGCAGGTCAATACATACATAAAAAATTGCACCACATAAATGGCAGGAGCTACCTAAATGCCTTCAATTATAATAACTTTACTTAAACACAATAAGATAACACAGAATTGACTAGAGTAACAAAGAAGTATTGAAAGTAAGTGAGCCTTGATCGACGTCATATATGTAGCCTTGGAAACAGACGAAGGGCTTGAGGTGTGCTTCCTGCCTGTTTCTGGCACTTAATTTGCAATATATCACTAGAATACACAGTGAAAAAAATTCTGTTCTATATCATGAGCTGTGTAGTGCACGTAGGTACTATGATTTATCACAAATGTATGACTAACTAGATACCCTCTATATTAGTAGGCCTGAAGTTTGAGGACGCAGCTTTTCTGTAGGTAGTGGCTAATAAAATTTCAAAACATGGGTATCAGCTGTGCATGAACGACAAGTGATATGCTAATATGATGCCCTAATAAATAGGACTTTTCATTGTACATGCATCAGAAATAATATGATGACTGTGCATGTATACTCCGAGGAAAACTACAAAATGAACAATGAATATGTATATATGAACACACACACATACACACACACACATACAGTTATTATTGCACATGATATCTGCCACAGATTCTAATGCTAGTGTACCTGCTACTCAGGTATCCTCAAAAGAAAGAGCATTGAAAAGTGCATGAACATAAAACAAACTTAAGTGTCTCTAAAGTTTGTGAAAATTCAGCTAGCTAGCAGCCTTATCTAACCAGCCTAACAATGTAACAAGAAACACACAAACGAAATAAAACTGCACAAAAAAGAACATAAATTAGGCGTTGTCCTTGAGCTTGTCGAGAATCTCCAGCAGTTTACTGCTTGCCCAGCAACATGGAAAACTCTCTTCCTTGTGCAGCAAACTTTGAATTAGTCCCAATGTTTGGGCGAATGCAGACGGGTAGGCAACATCCTTTATGTAATGTACGGTCAAACACAAGAAAACTGTCTTTTCAAGCGTGCAGTCATCTTTCAGGAGGATCTGGGTAGCGATCACTCAGTGATCGAGATCCAGGTCGACGCTGGACCTCACCACCGCGTTCAACGGGAAGGCACCAAGGGCAAGAAACACCGGCTGGTGGATTGGGACGCGTTTCGCAAAGTCCGGAAAGAGCAGAATCGTGGCGGTGCGGCTATCGAGGATATAGATAGCTGGACTGCGACGCTCAAGGGGGATTTAGAAACGGCGACGCGGGAGGTTCCGCCAGAAGCAGAGCTCGAAGTGATAGACAGCAAACTCCTACACATGTGGGAAGCCAAGCGCAGCCTGCAAGACAGGTGGAAGCGTCAACGCCACAATCGAACGCTGCGCAGACGCATAGCACGGCTAAGCAGGGACATGGAAGAGCACGCGTTACAGGTATGCAAAACGCAATGGGAAGAAATATGCAACGGGATGGAGAACCAGCTGGGACGGGCCAAGACGTGGCATCTCCTCCGGCACCTCTTGGATCCGGAGGAGACGAAAACATCGCACGCGCATAAGATTAACAAGTTGCTGCACGACTACAAAGGCACATCCGCGGACTTTCTAGATGACGTGCGAAGCCGTTACTTCCAGTCACGTAGCCCCCTCGCACACTCGGCATACGCCTGGGATGGTAAGGGTAACGCGGAGCTAGACGAGGACTTCAGCGTTGCAGAGGTGAGGGCGGTACTGCACAAGCTCAACACAAAATCGGCGCCAGGCCCGGACGGGATAACCAACAAAACGCTACGTAACTTGGACGATGAGTCGATAGAACAACTGACGGCTTACATGAACGAGTGCTGGAGTGCGGGCGCTATACCGAGCTCGTGGAAAACGGCGCGCATAATTATGATCCCTAAACCGGGCAAACGAGTACACATTGACAACCTTCGACCGATATCCCTTACGTCCTGCGTTGGTAAGGTCATGGAACATGTGGTTCTCGCTCGCCTTACCAACTACCTCGAGGACCGAAACATGCTCCCACACACGATGCTGGGGTTCCGTCGTAACCTTTCCACACAGGACGTTATGCTTCAACTCAAGCACGATATCGTAGACAATCCCACACGATCCACCAAAGCGATACTTGGGCTCGACCTCAAAAAAGGCGTTCGACAACGTTAACCACGCTGCGATACTTGAAAGTATACGAGCGTTGGGACTGGGCGAGAGAACGTACCACTACGTACGGGATTTTCTTACGGGCCGCCGGGCCCGCTTAGCGATCGGCGGACTAGAATCCCAAGACATATACATGGGTTGTACGGGTACGCCGCAGGGCTCCGTAATCTCGCCCATGCTCTTTAACCTCGTGCTTGTCGGATTACCACGAAAACTAGCTGAGATAGAAGGCCTCCACCACAGCTTGTACGCCGATGATATCACCCTCTGGGTTGCCGAGGGAAATGACGGCCAAGTAGAGCAAACGCTGCAGGAAGCCGTCGACGTGGTGCAGGACTACCTTCGCGACACGGGCCTCGAATGTTCCGCTGATAAATCGGAGCTCCTGCTCTACAGACCCTCGCGCAGGGGCCGTAAACCCAAGAACGCCGATTCCGCATTCGAGTGCGCATATAGAGAAATTAATGTACTCACATCAGACGGCGCTGTCATCCCACAAGTTAACACCATTAGGGTACTAGGCTTGCGCCTGTCCGCCAACGGCCACAACGGCGAAACCATTCGCAGACTAGAGGGCGCAGTCAATGAAACAATCCGGTTGCTGAAACGAATAACAAATCGACATAGCGGAATGAAGGAAAGCAATACCATTCGCTTGGTACATGCTTTCGTTATGACCCACATAACGTACGTCGCCTCCTACCTCAAGTGGCAGGCGACTGAACGCGCCAAACTAGATCGTCTCATCCGCAAGGCGTACAAACGCGCAATTGGATTACCGGTTAATACTAGCACGGAAAAATTTCTCGAGCTGGGGTTACACAATACTCTAGACGAGATAATCGAAGCACACAACATCTCCCAATACGAACGTCTGGCGAAGACCAGAACCGGTCGACACATCCTCGAGGCACTGGGCATCAACTACCATACGCAGCGCGGCGAAAAGGTCGGGATACCCAGACGTATTCGCGAGCGCATCGTCGTTCTGCCGTTGCCTAAGAACATGCACCCGACACATCACATCGGTCGGCGCAACAGGCGCGCCCAAGACCTTGAAAAGAAATTCGGCAGCAGCAAAGACACAGTTTACGTGGACGCGGCCCGTTACGAGTGCCACCGCGGCTTCGCGGTCGCGATCACGGATCACGCAGGAACTTGCGTCACGAGTGCGACGATAGGCACGGAAGAGACGGAGGCGGCCGAAGAAGCTGCCATAGCCCTCGCGATAGCAACCACGGACGCCGAGGTGATAATAGGCGACTCGCAGGCGGCGATACGCAACTACGCCAGCGGCCGGATCTCCCGCGAAGCGGCCCGCATTCTCCAAATTCACGAAGGCAACATTTGCCGCAAAAACGAAAGTTTCCTCATATGGACCCCCGCCCACACGGACCCTCCGCTTGCGGGCAACGCGACTGCCCACGCCGCGGCTCGAGGACTTACACGCCGAGCTGCGACGCCTGCCGACAGTCCCGATGTCTCGCACACTTCGACAGCGATGCGGGAATGGACGTGGGGGGATCGCATGACCACTTTCAGAGACATCACACAACACTACAGACTGAACAGATGCAAATATCCACCACCCCACGCCAAACTAAACAAGAAACAGCAGGTTGCCTGGAGACAACTACAGACACACACGTACCCAAATCCGGTGATCCTTCGCCTCTGCTACCCAGACATTTATACGTCCGACGCGTGTAAAGCGTGCGGAGCCAGAGCGACGCTGCAGCACATGCTGTGGAAATGTACCGGTAGCCAGCAGCAGTCCCCTACGAACCCGGTAGACATGGCAGTCTCGAACCGCGAGGCGCGGTGGGAGGCGGCTCTGCTCAGCCACGACCTTGCCGATCAACTGTGGGCCGTCCGGCACGCCCAGGATACCGCCAGGGTCCAAGGACTCGAGGCCGTCACCTAGGCCGGGGTGCTTGTAGCCCCACCCCACCCAATGACGCCGGACATGTCCAATAAAGTTTTTACTCACTCACTCACTCAGCCACCCCGATACGCAGCTATAGGTGCCACTGCTTGAAATTTTGCTAATGCATTCAAAGCAGCCACAAGTACAATGTCAGATCTCACAAGTGTATAAGCAAGCGTTTCTTTGTGTTTCGCACGCAATGTTCATATCATATCTGTTCCATGAATATGGGTAAAAACAGCAGCCAAATGAGTGTACTGAGACCATAAGTTATGGAAAGCAGAGCCTTGGCTTGCTTCAATAGTAGGCTGAAGCCACCTCTCAGTGATGACATATCATAGGTGGTGACAGATGGCATGTGTGTTGGGCATGTCCTTTTGCACTAAACTTGAGTGCTGTAGTGTCACGCTCACAGGGCAAACCTGGAAATACCTGGTTTCTGTTTCTGTTGGGAAATGGAAGTACCACAGGACAATCAAAAAGGCCCGAATGGATTGCCTACATTGACTTACATGATTGCTTATGTGTGTACGCCTTTGTGCATACAGATGTACTTGAACTATCTTAAACTATTTTAAACAAAGGAATTGACTGGACCCTATTCAATGGCAGAAAAGGAACTCTGCTACAAACAAGGTGGACGTTGCGACAGAGTCCACACTGAAAAAACTAAAGGCCATGTCACCACTAGGATACACAGCGGTTCCCAGTCATCATGTAAGGTGGCTACGCATGTAAGGTGGCTACACATAGGCTAGTATCAATATTCTTTGCAGCACCAAGGAAACAAACTTCAATCTACATGGATGTTCTAATACTGAAATTTGACATATAATCTTTCGTTGAGTGAATGATACAAATTACACTCAAACTCAATGTCAGAGTACTTTAGCAGACTCAAAGGGCCCACTTTGTGTACACAGATGCATGCAATGAATGGTGCTGTTGTATATTCGCAATGCCCATAGACTGTCGCGCCACCGAGCGGAATTCAGGAGCGTCCTCTCGAGGAGGGTTAGTAGACGACAAAATGGCGGCACTATGCAGTCGCTCCCTTGTTCGGCTGTGCTAGCCTCAGTGTTAACGCGTTGGCAAGAAAGGAACACTACGACTTTGCATGTTCCCTGCATCAGTGGACAAACCGGGCCCTCCGTGACACGAGAAATCTGATTCGTTCTTGCGAGACGCGAAGTTTTCGTGAAAATACGTGGCAACTCGCGCTTTCAATGCTAGCCCACAGTGTACACATACTATCAGCTTCGCGAGGCTTTCTGTAGCCACGTAGGTAAGTTAAATGTTATCGTCTGACATATTCAGTTGAAGCTCACCCTGTTTTACTTGCATATATAATTGGTCAGTGTTTCTTGTAGTGCATGAGTCCCATAACACTGTACGCGGGAGGGAGGTCGCGCGGGCTCGCGATGTGCTCATGCATAACTGAGCGATCTCAAGTTGGCGATACATTAAAATAGGGCCTCTATCCTTTGTCAGAAAAGCGCTGTTACGAATCGTGCGAGCGACGTTTCAATCATTCGAGGACGCGTCTGCTCGACGCCTTTCGTGGAGCGAACGCTTTCCATCCACGCCGTCCTTCGCCAGTGTGTTGGGTTTCATAGCCACCGCTGCGCTGGCTGCGCCGCTTGTTTTTGTACGTTTGTTGATAGGTGGCAGCACACTGCAAGCGATTTGCTTGTTGACCGGTCTGAGAGCAAATCAAAACTTTCTCCGCGCGCAGACGTCTGTCTAATTGTAAACGTGGTGACGCGGAGTGGTCGAAGTCGTTCGGCGGAGGAAATTCTTCAGATTGCTTTCAGCAGTGATGTTGAAAGAAACCATCTTGACGACGAGGATTTTTCACTGGACGTAGAAGACTGTGAAAGCACCGAGAGTGACAGCGACGATGAACCACCAGCTGCTAACTCACGAGGAGCGAGTTGCACTTCACGTCCCCTCGTGCGTTAATGTTCTTTCACGCTCGTAAGTCACTTTGATTGTGTTTAATGTATAATATCCTTGAGCGAGATCAAAATAAAAGCATAGTTCCTCTTGTGCATTGCATGTATCACAATTATTGTGGATATTATGGAGCGCCGCATGCCGCCAACACGCTCGAGCTCGACCAACGAAGCGAAATGGTTAGAGCGATGGAACGTGCAGTCACGGCCACAATCCAAGCTTCTCGGCGAACTTCTTCGACGTTGCGAAAAGCATACGTGTTTATTCTTTTCGATATTCATGTTTCGATCGTGCTGATCGAACCTGCAACATGCGAGTGAAGTACACACGGCTAGAGTCTCAGCATGGCTGTGGCACAAGCGCTACTGAATGGCATGTTACATGCTTGTGTTCCGTTGAAGACGTAACTCCGCGTTTTCGACTGCGCAAGTAATGACGACGGGGTATTATCACCGAACACTTTTATGTTTGCAAGCCATCATCACGCGCAGCAACGATGGCGCTACTCGCTGGCGGCCTACTACTGCGGCAAATCCGTTAGGCAGGCTCGGTACGTATTACCTCGGAGTGCCGTTCAGCTCATACGTCAATTCTAGTTCATACAGGTTTATGTAGCACGCACAGGATTTCGCAAAGCATCGTTATGCACGGTAACGGAGCTGAAATATAACCTTTCACTTCGCAGCAAATGATTAGGTGGCGAGTACTTAGCACTTTCCATGGTTTGGGAAAGTATTTTAGTCTCATATCCATTTCAGCGCAGCTCATGACTTCTTCCGGTGAAAGTGGCACGGTCCGTACGTCCGCACGTCCTATCTGTTCCTATGCTAACAAACGGGTTGACCCTCCTCCTGGCGCCATATTGAAAAGCACGGCGCGCCACCTATAGTTCGTGGGCATTGCGAATAGACTAATATCACAACTTTGCAGGTCCTTTCGGCTGTCAATGCACACGTCTGAGAGTGGTGCAACCACCTGCTTATTGAATATTGTCTTTCTTTCATTGAAATTAAAGCTCTTTTGCAGAAAAACATTCTTGTATTCAAAAGTATTTTGTGTTTGCATACAGCATAATTGGGCGTAAAATTACCCTGAATATCTCCTTTCAACGTGGTCATGACAAACATATGTATTGGTCGTCTGACCAGACATAGAATAGCTTTTTTTTTTAAATTTCATATGCTGCGTCGAAAATTGCTGCATAATTGTGACAAAATTGTCGTGCGAAAGAAAATTCTTCAATGGAATGTGTTAGCTATAGACTTAATTGTAATTTATCAACTCTCCACCAGAAACAAATATCTAAGTTATATCTGTTGCAGTACCTAAACGCAGGTAAATAGTTACATTGTTTATGAACGCTTTACGATAGTCATGCAAGTACAATACTGATTCCGTCTTTGAGCAATATATGAGAGCTAGATCCGCTTCACGTGCACAATTGCAGATGCTGCTTGATATCGTTCTTGATTCGCGAACCACATAATAGTCAGCAACAGTGTTTCGCTTTCTGACAGTTTGCGACCTTCATGCATTTCTAAGAAAAGGTCCGAGCAAGAGGCTCTTCCAATGCGCCTTTCACAGATCTATAGAGACTCGTTAGTAGCGGTGCTTTGTTTCTAACAGCACAACACAAGATTGGGAGCATCGAAATAAACTCACCCAGTCGTGCATGGTTCATGGGGCAGTGCCCGCAGTAGGAGGGCCAGGCAACTTGATGTGGCACGCCTGGTTCCCCTGGCTGGCGGTTGTACGCGAGCAATCTGATGCACTCACACTCACATCGCACTGACACACTTTGCACTCACACGTGGCATCATAACTGCACGCTCCTCTCTGAATGCCTTTGACGTCGGTCGAGGTGTACATCCCACGCAGCAGGGCCTGATCGGCACTGCCGAAACGTTGAAGCACGCCAAGACGATCGCGGGACCGAATTCTCAACGAAAACAGAGAGACCATGCAAGGAGCGGGCGCAAAAGAGACGGACACCGCTCGACGCGCACGGGAGAGAGAACTGTAGGGGGGATAAGTCAGCAGCGTGAGCAGGGAGAGAACGCGATCAAAGGTGAAAACTTCCTTCGCACGTTGAGTTTGTAGACGTCGCGGGCGTTGCTTGCGTGATAACTTTGCGTATTCACGAGTAAACAGAAACAAAGGCACGTCTGCAAAAAACAAAAACGGTGCGAGGCGAACGAGGCAGCAGAGGCGACTGACGTAACTCGGCACGGCCGCTGCGTTTCCAACGCACGTGCTTCGCACGAAATCAGATACGATTGCCACGGTCAGGGAGGCGCTGGCTGTATTATTGGCTGTATCTCGAGTTCACCGGCCGCATCCGGTGCCAACACAGGAAACACTACACGGCGTCAACGTGGACTTCGAGCCTTGAGCACGCTCGCTCGGCGCTCTCTCGCTTCTCGCCGCGGCGCCGATCTCAATTTCCCGCATAAACAACGGGCCCTGTATAAGCGTTGCGTCCGCTCGAGAAATTTTCGCGTCAACGAACCCGGGCTCCATATAAGCGTTGCGTCCGCTCGCGGCCGCATATAGCGGGCCCAGCCCGTCACCGCAGAATTTGTCACGCTTAATGGCGATTGAAGGGCCGCTTATATGCAGTACCTTGTGGTGGAATAAAAATGGGCCGCTTATGTGCCGGACGTTATACGGGACTTGAATAAGAGTGTAGGCTACGTAGGCCACATACGCCCAGGTAGTCTACAAATACGACAAACACTATCCACTGATGTTGGTCTACGTAGCACTATCCAGGCCTACCAGCCTCGAAGGCCTACACCTCACCAACGCGAAGGGTGGCTTCAGGTTCCGACATGTCGCCGGCTCAGTCGACAGACAATTTGTCGACGAAATGACCGAGGCATCCACGATATCCAACAGCTCTACTATACCACATACTTCACTACACGGACCCCTCGTCACCACGGTCACGACCGGATCCTATAACAAGGAATGACCAGCTGCTGGTGCTCACTGATCACGGTGATGATGCCCTTGTTCAAGAACTGTCAAGAACTTCTTGCACACATGCACGCGGGTTCGTGAAACGTGCGTTCGTTCTCGGAACACGTATAAGCACTACATATCAGCTTACCGCTTCTGGTGTTGGTAATACCCACGTTGCTATTGGCAGCGTTACCCAACCGTAAACAACTGGTTATATAACACACATGCGGCTCGTCAACATATATAAGTGTGCGTATAGAATTTATACAAATCTTTAGCGCCATTTTGTAACGTGTCGCTCAGTAAAAAAAGTTACGCCACAGACACCTACCCGCCGCATGCTTCGCATAACATCGACTCCCACGGTACGTGGGATCTGCCGAATTTTTTCGAGAAAGTTTTTTTAAATGCGAAGCATTTCTTAGCGAACTTCTGCGAGTTTGAGCGTATCTATCTATCTATCTATCTATCTATCTATCTATCTATCTATCTATCTATCTATCTATCTATCTATCTATCTATCTATCTATCTATCTATCTATCTATCTATCTATCTATCTATCTATCTATCTATCTATCTATCTATCTATCTATCTATCTATCTATCTATCTATCTATCTATCTATCTATCTATCTATCTAGCCGCCTACGACTTTGTGCTCTCCTGGCCGTTTCGTTAATCGGATGTATACCAAAATTGGTATGGAATAACATGACCGTATTACGAACATAAATGACAGGTCATAACATGAAAATCATGACATGCATGTCATGAACAGCATGATTTACATTCCACGGCCTTCGGGCTCTTGCGGACATTCCGTTAATTTCACATATACCAAAACTGGTAGGACGTGACAAGAGTTCATGGCGAACATAATGACAGGTCCTAACGTGAAAATCATGACACGCATGTCATGTGCGGCATGATTTACATGACATGGTCTCAGGGCGCTCGCGGCCGTTTAAATGAACGGATATATACTGTGACGATGGAAAGCGTTTATTTACAAGATGGGAAAATGCAGAGGTGTAGCTCGGCCAAGAGTCAACGGCGTCGCTCGCGAGCCAGTCCAGCGTCGTTCTCCTCTTCGTCGAATCTTCGCTCGCGTGTTTCACTTCCCGGTTCGCAGACGATGCCCTCTGGGCGAGTCACTCAGATGGTTGATGGTAGCACGGTTTAAGGCGCCCAACGTGTGCCAGCTGTGTTTTGCTAGAGCGGCGACCATTGCTTGTGACGCTTGAGATTACGTACGTGACGTCGCTGAGGCGGTCAAGAATGACGAATGGACCTGAATAGTGGGCCAAGAACTTCTGGCACAAACCACGTTTGCGGACTGGTGTCCATAACCACACAAGATCGCCCTTAGTATAAGATACGGAGCGATGGCAGGCGTCGTAACGTTTCTTAGAACGCTGTTGGGATGCCAAAGTTCGAAGGCGTGCGATGCGACGGGCTTCTTCTGCGCGGCAGAGCGTCTCGGCTACCGAGGTTTCCACGTCTAGCGTGAAAGGTAGTATAGTGTCGAGACAACATCGTGGGGAACGAGCGTACAACAGGTAAAATGGAGAGTAACCTGTAGTCTCATGCTTCGCGGTATTGTACGCGTATGTGATGTAAGGTAGCACTTCGTCCCAGTTTTTGTGCTTGGAATCGACATAAATAGACAACATGTTCGTGAGAGTCCGGTTTGTGCGCTCTACGAGGCCATTGGTCTGCGGGTGATATGGTGTGGCATGGCGGAAATGGCAGGCAGACAGACGCAGGATCTCTTCAACGACGTCGGCAACGAACTGTCGTCCGCGGTCGCTAATGACAACGCGTGGAGGACCATGGCGGAGAATTATAAAGCGAAGCATAAACTGCGACACGTGCATGGCCGTTGCAGCAGGTATTGCAGCAGTTTCTGCGTAGCGCGTCAGGTGGTCAACACAGACGACGATCCATCGATTGTTACTGCTCGATCGTGGAAACGGGCCGAGAAGATCGACACCAACTGTCTCGAAGGGAGAGTTAGGAGGTGGCACAGGATGGAGAAGTCCTGGCGGTGTAGCCGTGGGACGCTTGTGTCGTTGGCATTGTTCGCATCCAGCAACGTATTTTTCCGTGTCGTGTCGCATCTTGGGCCAATAGAACCTTTGCTGGATTCGTTGAAGCGTTCTGGCGAAGCCCATGTGGCCGCAGGTTGCGTCGTCGTGTAAGGACTGAAAGACGTGAGCCTGTAAAGTGCGTGGAACAACTAGAAGCAGACGGGCGCCTTGTCCGGAATAATTCTTCTTGTAAAGGACGCCTTCATGAACCACGAAACAGCTTGGGTTTGCGTGTTCATTCGCGGAGGCGAACAGAGAATCTAGGGAGCGGTCCTCGTGTTGGGCTGTCCGGAAAGTCGCGAGGTGAGGGAACTCGGAGGTAATAGCGTCGATATACTGGTCGAAGTTGTCAGCGTCGCACTCAGTCGTCGGTAGAGGAAGGCGCGATAGGCAGTCGGCGTCGGCGTGCCGGTTACCGCTCTTGTAGCGTACAGTGAAGTCGAACTCCTGTAAGCGCAAAGCCCATCGCGCCAGTCGTCCAGATGGGTCTTGGAGGCCTACCAACCAGCATAGAGAATGATCGTCGGTGATTACCGAGAAGCGACGGCCGTAGATGTATGGGCGAAACTTGTGCACGGCGAAAACGACGGCGAGGCACTCCTGTTCTGTGACTGTGTAATTTCGCTCTGCCTTGCTCAACGAACGACTCGCATAAGCTACCACGTGTTCAGCATTGTCATGGCGTTGAACGAGCACAGCACCAAGGCCGATTCCACTGGCATCTGTGTGAATTTCCGTTTCAGCAGAAGGATCGAAATGGCGTAGTACCGGTCCTGAAGTCAGTATGAACCGAAGCTGCTGAAAGGCTGCTTCGCAATCCGGTGTCCAGTGGAAAGGGACGTCCTTTTGCAGCAAGTCAGTCAGTGGTTGTGCTTTATCAGCGAAATTCGGGACAAAGCGGCGAAAGTAAGAACACAGGCCCAGGAAGCTTCGCAGCTCCCTGAGGGACTGCGGCTGCTTGAAGTTGCTGACAGCGGCGACTTTCTGCGGGTCCGGTCTCACGCCATTTTTATCCACCAGGTGTCCCAGAACCAAGGTTTCACGTTCACCAAAGCGACATTTTTTTGAGTTCAGTGTAAGCGCAGCTTCCTCCAGACAGGTTAGAACGATGTCAAGGCGATGATTATGTTCTTCAAATGTTCGGCCAAAAATCACCACATCATCCAGGTAACACAGGCAGATTTCCCATTTGAGGCCCCGCAAAACGGTGTCCATATATCTTTCAAATGTGGCGGGGGCATTACACAAGCCGAATGGCATAACATTAAATTCAAACAGACCGTCGGGTGTAACAAAAGCCGTCTTTTCTTTGTCATCCGGATCCATGGGAATCTGCCAATAACCGGATCGCAAGTCCACCGATGAAAAATAGGACGCTGAATGCAGGCAGTCGATGACATCATCGATGCGCGGAAGCGGGTACACGTCCTTCTCGGTTATAGAGTTGAGACGTCGGTAGTCAACGCAGAACCTCCAGGACCCATCTTTTTTCTTGACCAAGATAACAGGCGCGGCCCAGGGACTTGACGATTCTTGGATTACGCCGGAGGTTAGCATCTCGCTGACTTGCTGTGAAATTACCTTGCGCTCTGACGCAGAAACTCGATAAGGCTTCTGTCGGAGGGGGTGCGCAGATCCGGTGTCGATCTTGTGACGAGTGCGTGTGCTGGGCGCCTCAGGTCTACGCGACTTCTGTGCAAAATCAAATACTTTAGCGTGCCTGGCCAGCAGTGTAACCAACACTTTGCGCTTATGCGAGGGAATAGACTTGCTAACCATTTTATAAAATTCTTTTTCCGTGCCGGAGACATCAGCATAGTCTGAATTTGCCGCACTGCTGAGAGCTCCTATGCAGATACTGCACTGCCTTTCAAACATGGCAAGGCGCATTCCCTCTGGTAGTACAACAGACTCAGACGAGCAGTTCACTATCCATAATTTAGCTTTAGCTCCATAATTTAACACAACGCAACGCGGCAGAAAGACGTTTTTCTTCACGCAAGGTAAAGGCAACGGCTCAATCACAATGTCAGGAGAACTGAAACTCGAGTCGGCATTCGAAGCAGCAACGAGCACGCTGGCCGTAGACCATGCCGGTAGAATAGCGTCTTTAACTACAACGAGGTTGTCGTCTCTGCTACGCTGAGGCTGCTGGGCGAGGGCAGACAACAGAACCTCGCCTGCCCCGCAGTCCACAGTCGCACGGCACTCTTGCAAGAAGTCAATTCCAAGGATAACGTCATGCGTGGAATGAGCGAGCACTGCGAATTCTGCCTTGAACGCCTTGCCAGCAACACAGACTGATACAGTGCACACACCTACTGGACACAAAGCCGTGCCGCTCACTGCTCGAAAGGTAGCAGATTTATCCCAATAAAACATAACCTTGCGGCCAAGTCTTTCCTTGAAAACTAAACTCATTACAGAAACAGTTGCACCGGTGTCTACCAGAGCCATCGTGGGAATATCGTCAATGAGTACGTGAACCTTGTTATGAAGCATTGAAACTAAAGGAGGCATACTTGTGTGCAAAGCGGTACGTCCAGCGACCTCGCCTCCATCGGCCGCGCCGGCTAGTTTCCCGGTGGCGGAGATGAAAGCCGCGGCCGGGGTCGGGGGGATGGTGACCGTCGCTGGCGCGTAGTAGGTGGAGTCAAGCTCCTCAGAGAGGCAGGCGAGTCGCTGCGGGTGTTCGGCCGGTACCCGTGCTTCTGGGCAGTTGAATCCGAAGGCCAGTAGGTGTAATCCGGCTGTTGGCTTCGCCGTGGAAGCATCGCTGGTCGGTCAGAAAACGTCGTGCGTGGGCGACGTCGCGATGGGCAAAACCGGGCGATATGTCCGCGAACGCCGCACTGGTAGCACACGGGGCGTTCCCGAGGCACACTGAATGCTGTGGCGTGATGAGGATACTCAGGGAACTGTTGCCACTCGGACACAAATGAAGGTGGTTGGCTGTCGTAGCTATAACTGCTGCGGGGCGCATAAGACGACTCGACGTAAGTAGGCGTTGGTGGCGGAGCCCTCAGCCGTGGACTGCGGTTGGAGCAGCTGCGCTCGTCGAAACGCGCAGCATTGATGCTTGCGGACGGTGCACTACACTGCGGGTCTCCAGCTTGCATGGGTGCAGAGACATGGCGACGCAGTTCCTCCCGTACAATCTGACGAATGGTGGAGGAAAGGTCGGCAGGCAGGGAATTTTGGCAGACATCGACGGTGGCAACAGTCGTGACGTTGGCCAGACGTCCGAACTTCGATGTGATGCGACGAGTTTTAAGGGCCTCGAAGGTTCGGCAGTGGTTAATCACGTCGGCCACACATTCCAGGCTCTCCTTGCCAATGAGGAACTGGTAGACGTCATCGGCGATGCCCTTGAGTATATGGCCCACTTTGTCTTCTTCCGTCATGTGGGCATCCACCGACTTGCACAACTTCAGGATCTCTTCAATGTAGGTTCTGCATGTCTCACCGGTGACTTGAGCCCTCTGCGATAACGTCTGCTCGGCGCGTTTCTTCTTCGTTGCTGGGTCTCCAAAACATTTCTTAATCTCCTCTACAAAGTGGTCCCAGGTTGTCAAAGTGTCTTCGTGGTTCTCAAACCAGACCAGCGCCGTGAAATCTAGGAAGAGCACCACGTGAGACAGCTGGCTAGCCGCATTCCAACCATTCGATCGGCTCACCCGCTGATAGTGGCTTAGCCATTCGTCCACGTCATCGCCGGGTTTCCCTGTGAAGGTCCGCGGCTCCCTGTAGTGGTAGGGCGACGTCCTTGCGGACGGTTGCTGGTTGTCTCCGTCAGAGCTCATTTCTTGAGGTAGTGGTGCCAAGCCCGCTAGTCGACGGCTGCGGCGAAGCTCGTATTGTTGCGGTTCCGTCGTTAGGGGACGGTGTCTCTACGGTATCACTTCGTAGTAGCTGGCTTACCCAGCACCTTCCACCACAATTGTGACGATGGAAAGCGTTTATTTACAAGATGGGAAAATGCAGAGGTGTAGCTCGGCCAAGAGTCAACGGCGTCGCTCGCGAGGCAGTCCAGCCTCGTTCTCCTCTTCGTCGAATCTTCGCTCGCGTGTTTCAATACGAAAACTGGTATGACGACACATTTCGACATGACGAAAATAAGTGAGACGCGGTAACATGAAAATCATGACACGCGTGTTTTGCACGTCATGATTTACATGCCACGCTCATGACGCACTCGCGGCCGTTTCGCTAGGTTGATATACACCAAAATTGGTATTGCGCGATGTGACTGTATGAAGAACATGAATAACAGGTGGTAACATGAAAACCATGACGTGCATGTCATGTATGTCATGATTTACATGCCACGCTCATGGTGCATTCGCGGCCGTTTCGCTGGCTTGATATAAACCAAAACTGGTATTGCGCGACACGACTGTATGATGAACGTAAATTAGAGGTGGTAACATGAAAATCATGACACGCGTGTCATGCACGACATGATTTACATGCCATGCTCATGGTGCATTCGCGGCCGTTTCGCTGGCTTGATATACACGAAAATTGGCATTGCGCGACGCGACTGTATGAAGAACGTAAATTAGAGGTGGTAACATGAAAATCATGACACGCGTGTCATGCACGACATGATTTACATGCCACGCTCATGACGCACTCGCCGCCGTTTCGCTAGGTTGATATACACCAAAATTGGTATTGGGCGATGTGACTGTATGAAGAACATGAATAACAGGTGGTAACATGTAAACCATGACATGCATGTCATGTATGTCATGATTCACATGCCAGGCTCATGGTGCATTCGCGGCCGTTTCGCGGTCTTGATATACGCCAAAGTTGGTATTGCACGAGGCGACTGTATGACGAACGTAAATTAGAGGTGGTAACATGAAAATCATGACATGCGTGTCATGTACGACATGATTTACATGGCACGCTCAAGGTGCGCTCGCGGCCGTTTCGCTAGATTGATATGCACCAAAATTGGTATTGCGCGATGTGACTGTATGAAGAACATGAATAACAGGTGGTAACATGTAAAGCATGACATGCATGTCATGTATGTCATGATTCACATGCCAGGCTCATGGTGCATTCGCGGCCGTTTCGCGGTCTTGATATACGCCAAAGTTGGTATTGCACGACGCGACTGTATGACGAACGTAAATTAGAGGTGGTAACATGAAAATCATGACATGCGTGTCATGTACGACATGATTTACATGGCACGCTCAAGGTGCGCTCGCTGCCGTTTCGCTAGATTGATATGCACCAAAATTGGTATTGCGCGATGTGACTGTATCAAGAACATGAATAACAGGTGGTAACATGAAAACCATGACATGCATGTCATGATTTACATGCCACGCTCATGGTGCATTCGCGGCCGTTTCGCTGGCTTGATATACACGAGAATTGGCATTGCGCGACGCGACTGTATGAAGAACGTAAATTAGAGGTGGTAACATGAAAATCATGACACGCGTGTCATGCACGACATGATTTACATGCCACGCTCATGACGCCCTCGCGGCCGTTTCGCTAGGTTGATATACACCAAAATTGGTATTGCGCGATGTGACTGTATGAAGAACATGAATAACAGGTGGTAACATGAAACCCATGACATGCATGTCATGATTTACATGCCATGCTCATGGTGCATTCGCGGCCGTTTCGCCAGATTGATATACACCAAAATTGGTATTACACGACGCGACTGTATGACGAACGTAAATTAGAGGTGGTAACATGACAATCATGACATGCGTGTCATGTACGACTTGATTTACATGGCACGCTCATGGTGCGCTCGTGGCCATTTCGCTCGCTTGATATACACCAAAATTGGTATTGCGCAACGTGACTGTATGACAAACATATATGACAGGTGGTAACTTGAAAATTATGCATATCATTTACGGCATGATTTACATGCCACGCTCATTGTCCGATCGCGGCCACTCCGATCGCGGTCACTTCGCTAGCTTGATATACACCAAAATTGGCATTGCGTGACGCGAATGTATGACGAACATAAATGGCAGGTGTTAACATGAAAACCATGACATGCATGTCATGTATGGTATGATTTACATGCCAGGCTAATGGTGGGCCCGCGGCCATTTCGCTCGTTTGATATACACCAAAATTGGTATTGTGCGATGTGACTGTATGACGAACATAAATGACAGGTCCCAACATGCGAATTATGTTATGCATGCCATATAGCGTATGGTTTACATGACACTGTTATGGTGCGCTTCCGGTCGTTTACATAACTGGATATATACCAAAACTGGTATGGTATGACAGGAGCGCGTGATGAACAGAAATGACCGGTCATGCAGTGTACATACCAGAATATACGTTTCATTGGCATGGTATATACCATATTGTGCATGCACGCGTGCATGGCAAACATGCGATATATGGTGAACTAGATGCCATGGCATGAATGATTTCATTTGGCTCAAAAATAAACAAAGCGATGTATGCAGCTCTTTGCTGGCTGCTTCGCATTACATCGATTCCCACAGTGCGTGGGATCTGCCGGATTTTTTCAATACATTGTAGACAACATGAGTACAGTTTTTCTAGAACGTTTTTGTATCTCGAGTAAGTACGCTTCTTTGTACACTATGAAGGCTTTTACAAACGTGTTGGGTTGTTCTTGGTCTAGATAAGACGGCAGCGCCTAAAATTGTAGTGGTAGTTATAAAAATTACACTGAAAACCCTCATTCGCTTAGAAACTCCTATGCTTGGAAGTTAAGCGCAATGTAGACAGCTCAAATATTGTCACAGGGTCGTGACGTCGACGAAGGCAGCAGTCAGCAGGTCCGAGATGAAACTTTATTTGGCCGAACTAGTGGCCGGGAAACTGAAAGTCAAACTGCAGCAATACACTGATAGCGGCGAACAGAGCGTCGACCGTCGATCAACTGACAAGTGGTCTAGCGCGTCGGCTTTTATACAGGCGCTATCGAACTTTCCAGCGATATCGCTGGTGGCGGCGTTATCTCTCGACAAAGCTGGAACATTCGCGTGCGGCGCGCAATCTTACCAAAACGATCTACTACAATCGCGAAGCTTCTCGAACACTGCTTCGCGGACAGCGTCGAGCGTTGATAACCGTCCTTGCTGGTGAAACCCGAATACAACAAAATAAAACAAGAAGTGGGCGTGGCAATGTAGACCGAACAACGATTCTTAGCCAATCAATGAAGAACGCACGCGGGCCAATGCATACAGACGACCTTACGCATATCCACCTAAGTATCCACCTAACTAGTACAATAAGAAAGTTGCCGCACAACTGCCGCGAGCAACTGCGCGGCGGACCGCAGCGTTATGCCGTGGCAGCAGACGACGCGCCGATAGTGGCGCAAGACGGAATTGCAGCGGCGCTAGTTCTCGCGACCGCCGTTCGGACCACCCTCCTCCGCTGGCGGAGATACAGAACTTTGAAACTGAGTTGCTCTAGTAACGTTGTGGCAAACTGGCGCCGGCGCGCGCGCGCAGACTCCACCACAGCCATGCGCGACTCGCCGCCGCCGGTCTGCACTTTCCAGAGGAGTAACGTCGTAGCCTCGCCAGCGCGCGCGCAGCTATTCGCCTTCGCTGAGCAGTCACCGTCTGACACTGTGCTAGAGCCGCTTGATAGCGCCTTTGACTGGCGTTTGCAGGGGGGAACGCCATGGAGAAGGAGAGCGCAAATGCTGCTCAACGGCGCAGAAGAACCGAGAAGCTTAACTCATGGGATCCCGAAGTAGTTGCCTGGCAATTAGCAGTTCACCGTACGAAGAATGAACAGACGAAGGATAATAATCCTAGACAATCTGGAAAGCTAGGAACAGTCAGCCGAACCTTTGCTAACGCTACGTATATCTTGGCACAGCCGAGCTAAGTCACTGCAAATTTTTTAATGCGGATGCATTTCTTAGTCGGGCTATGTCAGGCGTCCGGCGTTGTCCGCGCGCCTCTCCGCTCTGACTCCCTCTCCCATAGCAACAGTTGCGGGCGCACGCGCTTATCCTCGCCCCTAGCAACCGGAGCAGGTGGTTCGGGCGGAGTAGGGGAGAGTGAGTGGAGAGGAGGAGCGCGCTCTGGCGTGTGAGGGCGCTCGCATCGCGGGAGCTCGGCGGAGCTCCCGCGTGTGTGGAGAGAGCGTAAAAGAGGGTAGACTCCTTCTCTCGCCCTTCGCTCTCTCTCCTCCCTGCGCCACCGCCTCAATGCAGTGCGTTTGAAATGCGTTTGTAGCGTTTGTGCTGCCTTGGCACAGCCTGAAAACAGCGCGTTCTAAACGCGTTTGTGCTGCATTGAAGGCGGTGGCAACATCTTTGAGGTGATTACGAACGCACGTAGGAAGCGTTCGTTGAAAGAGGCGCCCAAAAGGGAGACACTTGAGCGCGTCGATGTGTCCAGCTTTACGCCATTAAAATTACCGCGCCGTGTACTCTCGGCGCAAGAAATGCATTCGCATTTCCTCACGATTCCCTTCGGGGAGGTGGGGGCATTTTTTGCACTGAATGTACTGTACCGCGTCTTTCTTGGCTCAGGGATCCGGTTCTACTTTGTTTAGCATTGGAGAAATCTTGGAAAATTTATACGAGGCACTAAAAAGAAGATTAACGTTGTGTTTGCGAAACGTTCTAAAGATTAAAATGTACTGATGGGCTAGTTGGTGAGCCATGATTTTCGAATAGGCAGCGCACAAAAGGGCAACGAACATGTACACAAAAAAGACGCAAGCACAAGCGCTGTACTGCAACTGGTGATTTATTGTCGAAACACCCGGCTTATGTATATGAACACGCACGTGCGCTCTGACAGCAGTGGATATGATGAGGACCGAAAAAAACCCGAGGAAACCGCACAAATAAAGGCACAACAACAAAAAAAAAACCAACAGAAAAAACAAAAAAAAATAACACGTGGTTCTGATAAAAAATTTGCCACACAGTATGTGGTTACATACCAAGGTATCGGAGCGCTTTTTTCAGAGAACACAACCTAAAGATTGTGTGAAGCCCTAAGCCAATAGGGGATAACATGCACCCTCTTTCTATCAGCTAGTTTTTCTTTGCTACCCGCCTGCCTTCCCTGCTTGAGATTTTGAAGAAGCTTATCACAAACGCTGGAAACTAAAAAAGACGGAAAGCCCACTTTGGTCAGCCTGGTTACCTGATTTTGAAAGCTACTCTCTGCTTTGTTTGCGCAGGACTTGCTTAGTGCTTCCATTAAACACGTCATAGCGACTCCCCTCTTGACCAACTTTGAATGGGCACTGTCGCACGAAATCAACCGCTTCGTCATCCGTGGCCTGTACTCCCAGCGCACCTGCATGCTCATCAGAGTGAGATTCAAATCTTGTAAGCGAATGCATTCATCACTAGGTCGCTTGGACGTGAAATTTAGAGCCTCCGAAGTGCTTCTAAAGGTGTCAACTACTGCTTCTGCTGTGCGCTCTAGACTTCAACGTGCAACGTCGTTAACAATCACCAGGTAATCGTCCACATACCTAAGAACCATAACGGAATGCGACTAAACAAGAGCGCTGTTTACACGTCTCTCAAAGATACTGACATACAAATCCGACGCGGAGCGAGCGAAGACCCAATACAGATACCCTTGCGCTGTACATAATGCTGACCTTCGAAAATAACCACACTGGACCGAAGGTAAACATTTAACAATTCCAGGAACTGCTCACAATTCACTCCGGTGGCACATCATCATCATCATCAGCCTGTCTACGCCCACTGCAGGGCAAAGGCCTCTCCCATGTGCCGCCAATCAACCCGGTCATGTGCTTTCTGCTGCCACGTTATACCTACAAACTTCTTAATCTCATCTACCCACCTTATTTTCTGTCTCCCCCTCACGCGTTTGCCATCTCTTGGAATCCAGTCAGTTATTCTTAATGACCACCGGTTATCCTGCCGACGTGCTACGTGCTCGGCCCATATCGATTTCTTCTTTATTTCAACTATGATATCCGTAACCCCCGTTTGTTCCCTGACCCACTCTGCTGTCTTCCTGTCTCTTAAGGTTACACCTATCATTTTCATTTCCATCGCTCGCTGCGTCGTCTTCAATTTAAGTTGAAGCCTCTTTGTAAGTCTCCAGGTTTCTACTCCGTAGGTAAGTACCGGTAAGATGCAGCTGTTTATAGCTTCCTCTTGAGGGTTAGTGGTAGATTACCATTCATGATTTGATAATGCTTGCCGAATGAGCCTCATCCATCCTTATTCTTCTAGTTATTTCACTCTCATGTTTCGGCTCCGTGGTTACTACCTGTCCTACCTACCTACTACCTGTCCGGTGGCACAGGTGAACTTTAACTCGCCAAAGTCTGCAATCTTATCCATAATAGCACTGAGCAGACCTTCATGGAGTATCGAATAATACAAGTCTTCGACATCAAGAGAAAAGGCATACACACTAGTTATGCAAAACTATCGGTAAATTGACTACCGATAGGATCGATAATAGTTTTTAAACTATCGATAACGCAAAGAAATTATCGATAGGACTACTATCGATGAACGATCGATAGTATTATCGATAGTGCAATCGATAGTACCATCGGCAGTATTACTACCAATAATACTATCGATAGTATTGTGAGTGATTAATGCTGTTGTTGGCCGGTGATAGAGCCAAAACATTTGCGATACCTTACTATTAGCAATACTCAGTTCACTTAACCTATAAGAAATTTTTCGGCGAAAGAAATAAATTATTTCCGCTATGAAAACACCAGAATATGTACATCAATATTATCATATTCAAAAGTAACCAGTTACACCTTACAATTAAGCAACTTAATTCTTAATATTTTTATTTTGAAATCAGAAAATGCAATATAAATTTGAAGCAGTGCAGTTCCACCACATGTAACAGCTTCATTTCCGATAAGCTGTACAGTTGAACCTAATTATCGTGTGTCAGCCAAGCATTCTGTTGAAGGAACAAGATTATGTCAACTTTCTCGCCGCCAGTGGTGGAAGCGGTGCTGGTGCAGCGTATCAGCATGCCAGAGCGCGTCCCATGGGAGGTATAGCGAGTTTCCGCCCCCTGACACAAGGACGAGGAGGAGGACACAACACGCGCGCTAACTTTCAACAAAATGGTTTATTCAAACCGGAGCAGGCTGCAACCAGGTGTCATGCGCAGAGAAGTGCATTTTCCCTGTAATTCTGTGTTAGTGCACAGCTCTTAGGCGCCCGTTGCTGCGTTGAGCGTCGCCGCCGTCGGTGGCGTAACCGATAGACATGAAAAAATAAAATGAGAAAAAAAGTCACAGTTTCGCCGCAAGGGCGAAGCAATGAATGCGATAGCAAGAAATTAATGCTATACGAAGTGAGGCTCGCCAATGAATACTCTCAGTTTGAACAGCGCTCCTGTTGCAAAGGCGGCCGAAGCAGCGAAGGAAACTAGCGTGCTTCAAGTGTCGAGCTGTGACACTTGATAGTTCGCGCTCATCTTCTGTTTGTTCGTTTAGCGGCGTCCCTTGAGCTCGAGTGACTTTCGTACGCTCCGTAACATGAGCGCGGACATCACGGTGAAAGTTTGAAACATTACTCTTCCCCTCACCACGAGAAAACCGCGCGAGCAGACAGCGGAAGGGCAAGGTTCTGCCTGCGCAAATATAAGAAGAAGCGAGCGAGCTCGCCGACGACTTTTAAATGCGCCCGTCGCGCTTCTAGCGCCATCTCGCTGGTAATGAAGAAACGCTTATTATCGCCTGCCGTTTCTGAGTCCGCACAGCGGTAAAGGGTGTGTATATAACGCTCGCCGTTAGCTACATGGAGGATCTGCGTTTCGTGGCGTAGTGGATAGCGCCACTCGCTGCGGAGCAAGAGGTCCCTGGTTCGATTCCGCGCTTCGGAAGCATATATACATACTTATACATATACGGTGCATGACGGCGGCGACGGCGACGGCACAATCCAGCCGAGACTGTCCATATAATTGCTATCGCAATAAAAAATCGAATGGGATTTGAACTGCGTGGCAGTCGAGCATTCTACCACAGAGCCACACTGGTGCTTGGAACACATTTGCCAAAAAGACCCTACACAGGCGTGATATCGGGCAATGAATCGCGTTAACCTTTGTAATTTAGCGGAGCAGAGTTGTTGAATTTCCCGCGTTCAGCCTTCAAGAAGACGAAGACGAGTTTTGGGCCAGCGAGCTCGTGAGCTCGTTCTACCAGGAACGAAGGAGCCATCTTGACGTTCTGGGCTCATGCGGACGCTAATAAACGTCTGTTTGAGCTTGTAAGTCCGCGTCGGCTGGTTTTTGTACCACATATTTTACATTTGGTGCCGAAACCCGGGAGGCGACAGCCGGGAGCTACCGTCAAGGGACATCGCTGGTGGCTACCGACTGGAACAACAGCCGCGAACTACGGAGGCCAACAGATCAGCTGACCGCCATGGACAAGCTCAAGATGAAGAGGACCACGCGAAGGGCCCAGAACACCAAGCTAATACAAGAGGCAAGTGCGCTACTTGAGAATGATGACGCGACAGTGCGACAGATCGACTCGATTTATGAGAGGCTCAAGAGCAACAACGAGGAGCTGAAGAAGATGAACGATGAGATGGAGAGCCACATAAGTGAAGAGACATTCGAGTCGGAATACGCTACCGTAATTGAATATGAGGACAACGCGACCCGCATCTTAGCCGAGCTCCAGAGCAAACGACGTCAGCATAGCGAAACACCTGCAGTGCCACCGCCCACCGAAATTCGCGATGTGCCAGCGGCTATTGGACCTGCTGATAGGCCAGGAGCCAAGTTACCGAAGCTGACAATTAATCCGTTCGCTGGTGACTTGTGCAAGTGGAACGAGTTCCGGGAGCAATTCCATCAGGTCATCAACCAGAACGGCAATCTTTCAACTAGCGACAAATTTAACTACCTGAGGCTGTTCTTGAAAGGAGACGCAGCGGCAGCTATAGCGGGGCTTCCTACCACCGAAGCATGCTACGAAGACGCGTTAGACATCCTGAAAAGACGTTTCGGCGACAAAAAGCGCTTGTAGCAGGAGTACTTTTCAAGACTTCGAAGGCTTCCTCCTGTGCGTTCTTCTAACGAAGTGGCCAAACTCCGCAAGTTATATGACCATGTGCGGATTAACACGCGGGGACTGGAGGCGCTTGGCATCAGCAAGTCGTCCTTTTCATCGATGCTGTGCGACATTCTGCTGAGGGCATTGCCACGTGTCATCGTCGTGGTATATCATCGATCCTGCGCGACACAACCTGAAAGCTGCAACAACGTTCAGCATGACACGGAACTAGAGCGTCTTCTTCACTTCGTCTCTATTGGACTGGAGAGCCTCGAAAGGAGTGACTTTGGGGAACAAAAAGGATGCGACGAGGCGGCTCATCCTAAAGACGGGAGTCCTCGCTTTCACAGCGCGACCCCAACGTCATCAGTGCTTCACTGCCAAGTTGCTATAACTGAAACGAACTCGAGGTGCAATTTCTGTAAATCGACGGAGCATTTGGCGGAGTCCTGTAGCATGGACTTACCTTTGCCAGAGAAGAAGAAACTTCTTTCTGCCGACATGAGGTGCTTTCGATGCACATGTAAAGGTCACCGAGCAAGGGATTGCAGGCGTAGAGTTACATGCTCGGGCTGCAAAGGTCGTCAGTGCAACCACTATGTGCGACCCAGACAAGCTAAGACGAAAGCTGCGTGAAGACGTCAATGTGACCGGTGAACTCTCCAGATCAGGAAACACCAAAATGACAACCATGGAAAAGTTTGAGTGGATGTTTCAAGGGAGTACCGGACCCTCATCGTCAAAGACAGTTGACTCCCTATTCATGAACATGACCACCCGACCAGACAAGGCAAACCGCACAGGATTGGACGAGATCACCTTAAAGGAAAAAGAAACACTCCAGCGCTACGAGACCCGACTCGGAAACCATGTTGAAACCTGCAAAAGTCAGAGCCTGGAGGCGGCCTTTCATGGTAACCAAAAGCGAGTCCCCCAGGCGAAGGATGCCGCACTACGTGAAGCTCAAGCTGTAAGAAACGTGAACGAGCAGGCCACTTCAATGGAAACTAAGATGGCCGAGCTGCGACTGAATTTGCGCGAGGAGCAGGCTGCTCGTGAGCGGGAGCACAGAGCCCATGAAAACAAGCTGAAGGAACTTCAACGCCTGCTTATCGATGAACGAACTCATCGCGAGAACTTCGAATACAAATTAAAGGAAGCCATGAGGATACCTGCGCAGGCAGAATTAGTGGAGTACGAGTCCAAAGTGGAGAAGCTCACTCAGGAGTTGGACGAGCTGCGCAAGAAGCTGCTGGGGTCGGAGGAGAAGATGAGACTGATTTTCCCCCTGCTGCTCAAGATGCACCAGTTGGTCGAGGAACAACGCCATACTTTGAGGACAGAAAAGAAACAGCCAGGACATCGTGTAACGTGTCTGCATCAGCACACTATTGGAAGTCGGGCACAATTGGATAGCCTGAAGAATCGACCGAAGGATGATTGGTTGTGCACGCAAGACTGTGCTGCCATCCAGCATATTCAAGAGCGTCCCTCACTGCTCACACGAGAAGACGCAACCTCATCAAGTGCTGCAAGAATCGGACCCAAGAATACAGAACTGTCTTCCCAGCAAATAAAACCTGAACGAGAGGACATCGCTGGACCGTTTTGGCAACAGGCGCCTGCTGCTGAAACCGTCGAAGCAGCATGTGCTGAGAGCCCTATGGACCTGCTCGCCTACATCCGCGAGCTGGCAGGAGAGGACGTACTCAGTATCTACGCCAAATGGCGAGAGAAGCTTCGGCATGTGAAGGATTAGCTCGAAAGGTAGAAGGCTGACGAATACACCTCAAGGCCATATCGAAGAAGCGGAAGCATGAACGCGTACAGAGGACTTTTGGAGAATACAACACCGAAAGCGCCTGACCAAAAAGACGCGACACCATTGCGCGGCCGGGAATGTGTTGAATTTCCCGCGTTCAGTCTTCAAGAAGACGAAGACGAGTTTTGGGCCAGCGAGCTCGTGAGCTCGTTCTACCAGGAACGAAGGAGCCATCTTGACGTTCTGGGCTCATGCGGACGCTAATAAACGTCTGTTTGAGCTTGTAAGTCCGCGTCGGCTGGTTTTTGGGCCACATATTTTACACAGTCATTACACAATGCTGACTGCGCAACCAGTGTGTGGTTTAATGCTTCCCAACCACTGGAAAGTGCTCAGCCATATTTATTTATCGTGATCAGCCACCTGCAGCATCAACAAAGTGCACATAATACCTTACATATGAGTAGCGGGTACCTCAGCAGAAAGACGAATAGTGGGTGCTGTCGTATTTCACAAAAGTTATGATTTATGGCATAGTCAATACCATGCAGAAATCCAAAACTTCAAACACAGTTGGCCTTGCCCCAACACAAAGCTGCGCTCAGAATTCGCATTAGCCGGTATCGTAATCATCGATGAATTTTTTTACAAGATATGCGAAACAATTCAGAAGCAAATGCACGTTCAGAAATACAATTCTTTATCTGACAGCGACAGGGACGGCATGCAATGACTACCCAACTTTGCGATTCTGGCGGCTTATCTACTATTAATGTGGTTCGCTGTTCTACCATACATCCATGGTTTCACTCACCGACTCAAGAAAGTGGCCTACCACTATGATATACAGGTTTTGATCTCGGCGCGAAACAAGTTGAGCGGACTGTGCGCCAAGGTGGAGCGCCGCGTAAAGAATGAAGAGGTTGATGCAAAGTTGCGTTGCCCTGTAAAACATGTCCATAGCTACGTATCTTGCTGCTCCAGCGTTGTTTATTCAGTTCCTCTGTCATGTAACCGCGTATATGTGGGGCCTTAATGTGCGATTAAGGGAGCATTGCAGTTCCTTGAAAGGCCCGGCAAGTTCACATCCATCACTGCAAGTGTGGGTGTACTCCTGTTTCTGCTTCTACATCCGTTTTGTGCAAACACAGAAGCTAGAAAG
>NW_023616156.1:0-160001 GCF_013339695.2 Rhipicephalus sanguineus
CATGCCGTGGGTGTTAAGCCGAACGCGTGTCTAACAAATTGCATTTTTTACGCATAGGCTTTTCGCTGAGCTAAAAGAAAATGGCAAGGCAGAGGCAAAAAGTGAGTGAGTTGCTGCAAATTAGTGGGTTTTTCTCACAAGTAAATGGTAAATTTTTTCTAGCGATCTTTGCTGTTCGGAGCTTTTACCGAGGCCTAAAACGCAGGCTCTTACCGGCATCAGATAGCTGAAACGCCGTGGACCATTGATGATTAACATGTTTTGCGATTCGAAAAGTATAACTTTAGTATGAATAATGTAACGCGTTAGTGGATCACTTTTCTGCATTCCTGAACTTTTTTTTTTTTTTGTAACCTGTGGAGCAGCAGTCGCCTGTCTGCGTATGCGATATTCCTTTTTTTTTTTTTTTTTTTGAGATCGGGCGCAGTCTAAAATGGCTTGATTGCTTAATCGCATAGCGCGGCCGCGCCATGACCTGTTCGCTGTTGCCGATTCTTGGCCATTCTGATGACTGGCGATGCCTGGCTTTTCTGTGCAGATCGCTGCAAAGATTAACCCCCCATCAAATTCCGAAGCGGGCGCTATACCTGGCGGTGGAACCAAGCGGCCTCTAGAGGATAGCATGGACAGGAATGGTAATTTACGTTGACTCCGCGCTGTTTGAGTAATGACCGTTTTGTCCGTTGTTCAACAAGTCAACATGGCTGCCTGGACGCCGGTACCGGCTCGTGCCACGTGGCAGCCTTTGTTTGCCGGCGGGCGCCGCTGGCACAGCGCGGCGTCCAAGCATTCGTGCTTTTACTCGCCTTTAAAAATGGGACAAAAAGTTGTAAAGGTGAATATTGAAACCTTAAAATGCACCCGATCAAGCCTGTCGTACCAAATAAAAAAAAACAAGTCGGGTAGTCGATCGTCATTTGGTGACATGAGCAGATGGCCCAACCTATCTGGAGAAATAAAGGCTTGCGTATGACCTTATCAAATTAATTCCATGCTGTTTGATCCACTGTGCGCATTGTTTCTCTGCACACACCCGGTTGATGTTTCCACTGCTGCCTGTTTAAGCTGAAGCATTTGTTTGTGTGGCTAGTTAGGTATTGCAGGTGTGCGGTGGGAATTTGGGGTGGAATGTGTTGTTTTTTGTATAGTGCTTTATTCAGTTTTGTGTGGTGTCTTAGCGCCCGTGCTTGCATAAGCACACCACAGCGGCGATTTTTCTATGTGTAGCATTTCGTTTGCTGCTGCCTGGTTGTTGCAATTGTGATCAAGTGAGCCTGAAAAACTTGTTCCTGGAATGCGTGGAAGTGTTTAGGAGTCTGGCAAAAAATGCAAATCACAATCGTAAAATGGCGTACAGAAAATTATTTTTGCTTCCTTGTGCGGCACAGCTGTAGCAAGAAGCAAGTGGTGTCTACCATGCATATAATCACTCATTTCGTCACTTCAGGGCGTGTATTGTGCATATTGCAGTGCATGTATCAGTGCAGCAAAATTGCACAGCGATTTTCAGGCAATGTGCTACCCTGTACTAGCAGTAATTTGTGATTGTAATACAGAACTAAAGGCACCGAATTAAAACTGCAAATATGGATTGCTCACCCTGGAGCTATGCAAGGCAACTTCTCTTCGTCAGGGCCTGACAAAGACAAGTTTCCTTGTAGAAACAGGTTTGGGCTGAGGCCTCCCATTAGATCTCTACGAAACCTTTTACCTCATAACGTGCATCTTCGAACTTATTTATATTTTTGAAGTTTACTGAATAAAAATTTTCTTTTTGCACTGATTGCAAACATGTAATTGGTTTTGGGTGTTTCCCCTTATCGCAGTATACAACGGAAGAGATGTTGGTTCCAGTGCTCCAATAAAGAATATCACAGTCGGTGTCAAATGAAACGCTAACAGTGGAGTGTGTGGCCCAAGCATTAGCAAAGGTTTACCGCGCCGTCCAGTCACTGCCAGGCGCGCACATCCGGTTTGGCAGCACTTTCGATCCCCTTATTGTGCGATTTTTTGTGTTCTAGTTCTGATATGGTGATAAAGGCGGCCGGCGTGGGCGTACCTGGCGCTTTTGGCCGTTTCACTTTTTTTGTTCACTTATATATTATTTTTTCCTTTCAAATATCGGAACTTGAACAGAAGCAAAATATTGCACTATAGGGAACCAGCGCTGGAGTTTCCGCGGTGTGGGCAGTGCCGCCCTGGCGGTCAAAGCGCGCATACTCCAGCCGCTCCCGCGGACGAGAGTGGCGACTGGTTGAGGCGATGCGAGCGCGTATCGCCGAAACAAAACTAAAGGATGCTGGCGGTACTGTTGCGCATTCAAGTGCCACAATACGTACAAATGACGGAGGACATATTCTTCTATGCTTTTGCTTCTAACACATATAAGCAGGAACGGATGCGGCGTTGCATCTGGGCAGTCAGGCGAGCACAGTATGTTCTGCTCTTGCTCGCCTGTCTAGTGGCGTCGGGCTGGTTTCTAAACCAAATTGCGCGTCTGCTAGATTTATCGATAGTGAGGGCCACCAGTGGAAACCGGGGCGATCGAGCAGAATTTAATCGGTGTTTTGTCGTAAATAAAACATACATATTAATGCAGCATGCGGCATATGTAACAATCTTTCATCTGACCCCCACCAGGCTCCTTCTGATGCCACCGCGTGATGTGAATATGACACAATAGGCAGGTAGACTACATTATTTGCACACAGTTACGCAGAAGGAAAGCTGTCTGTCTACGAGATGCGTACGGGGGCACGTTCACCGAAGCCGCTGAACTGTTATGAGGAATACGCACGCGATGGATGCCTCCGTTGAACGGCACTTGTGCCACAGACAGAGTTGTCACGAACAAAGCAGTGGACTAGTCGAAGCTTAGCTTTCTGGAGTCAGCCGATGCGGTAAAGCTTCTTTGTGCATTGGCTGCTGTGGCGAAGTGACATCGCAATTTATGCCTCGCTAGAAAATGGTCAAATGTCTTGGATTTTTACTCGCCGTTTAATTCGCCTAACGTACTGTGTTAGTTTTTTCGCTTGCCTGTGTCTGCTAGAACAAACGTGTTGATCAACATCGACAATTGCTGGCGTTTTACGTGCCAAACAAGGTATGATTATGAGGAACGCCGTAGTGTGGGAATCAGGATTATTTTGACCGCTTCGGGTTCTTTAATGAGCACATAAATCTCAGTATGCGGGTGTTCTTTGTATTTCAACCCCATCGAAATGCGGCCACCGTGGCCGGGAATCTATCCGCGCTCTCGAGCATAACAGCGCGACACCGTACATGCTACGCTAGCACGGTGGTTTGCTTGATCAACGCCGCGTGCATAATACCGCGGGATGGGCATACATATACCACGGCAGAAAAACGTTGACGCACCCACTCCTTGCCTCTTTTTACTGCAGTAGTGGGCAGCTGGTATCGACGCAGCACGTATATATTATCAATGGAGGCTTGTGAGCCTGCACTAGCTTGACACAAATCCCAGGACGCAACCAGAAAATGTTGACGACGGAGTCGCCACCACGGCACACCACTGTCTCTTCAACGCCGTATGCACAGACGTAGTCTGCTTTGCAGGGCTTCTCTCCGTTTTCCAGTGCTTTCTTGAGAAAGTACCTCCAGACAAAGTTATTTTTTTCTAAACCATAGAGCAGTATTACTGGCGCAATGGCTGCTCGAGCTGTTCGCACCAAAATGAAGCACGGGGACGGTGCACGCGCGAGCGCTCACCGCGGTACAGTGCGGCCGGTCGTCTCAGCGCGAGCGGCATGGCCTCCGAGATTAGCCGGCGGCGCGGAGGCCATGCGAGCGGCTGAGTTTTGTCGCGACTCCCCGCCAGGCGCACTTTTTCGGCGCGCCACCTATCCAGCGCTGGTCTCCCATAGGGCAATCGTGCAGTGCTGCCACACCGGATGTGTGCGCCTTTGAATCGTGATGACTGGATGGCGTGCACTATACAGTCGCTAATGCTTGTGGCATGTGCTCCGCTGTTCGTGTTTCATTTGACGCCGATAGTACAGTGATTACTGGAAGTATGTTGATGTAGCAAGTTTCACATGCTCGAGGATACAATATCCCATTCTGTTTTGCAGCCACCTCTAAATGTATTGGTTAGTCAGGGAGATAACCCCTGGGGTGGCTTGTGGGCCTATGTCAACTTGCTTGTGTCAAAAGCGACTTTTACCCGCAGTCCCCTCCTTCGTTAATGGATATAAAGAAATGATTATAACCTGTTCAAAGGCTACTACTTCAGTGGCTTCTTTCCAGCTTCTTGATTTTTGTGCATGTGTTCAAGGCATGTGAAAAAACAGGGGCTACAACTGACATGTCTTGTTCACTGGTGTGGGAAGGGCTGTTAAAGCTGGTAGTGAGACAGGTAGTGTACCTAAATTTAAAGTAGGCCTTTGGCCATAATATTACACACAAGTTCGCCCGCTTATTACTGGCACTGAGCGGCCGGCCCAGTCTTTGTGGTCATACCTTTAGTGCTGTGGAAGGTTAGCTGAATTAGGATAGTGTGCTGGAGCTGTGTTTGCTATTGTATAGCTTTCGCAGTTCTGGTTCCAACTTCTTGAATAGTTCTGTCTGTTTTCAACTCTTTCCCGTCTTGAGCAGAGAACAAATAGTGCTGTACTCAGGCACAATGTTTCAGGAACATTTACATGTCATGCATTTCTGCAATATTTGGGTGCTGTTTGTTTGCAGTGTTTTATCATGCTTGTACTAGTAGGTGATGGTTTCTAGGGCTGTTGCAAGTAGGTGTGCTCTCCTTTGCTGAAATATTTGTAGTCTGGACGCTATTGAGCACTAATTGTTTGCCTTGGTTACCAGGTATTAATAGCATTATTTTATGTTCTTGTTTGTTACACCTGTGTATGTGCTTCAATCTTCACACACGTTTGAAATGCTTACACCTGTGTAAGCACTTCAATCTTCACACATTTTGTGTAAACACAGCAGTGCTTTCTGAACATGGCCCTACTGGTTGAAAGTGCTACTGTGCTGTAGCTTGTAGGATCTCTCGTGCTTGAAGCACTACTGTGTACCTTTGTTCCTTGAGTATTAGAAATTCCACAAGCTCTGCACTAAAGAGAGAATTGATTTTGTTTTTGTATTAGTAAATTACCATTTCACAGCACTAAAGGCAGCACACTTAACGCATGATGTCTGGTAAGTGAGATAGATCCATGGTGTACCTGTTGCATTACTAGTTTGGTGATGAGCTTTTTCACCATCAAGGGCTTCTGCACACAGTCCAAACTAATGCTCAGTTAAGGCAGGTCACCATCTTCGAAAATGCATCTTTTTTGTAATAAACGATTTTTCAGTATTTACCATTTTCAAGTTCCCTGGCTATTCAAGAATATTTAGCAAAAGAAGTTATTTAGCAGAATATTCAAAAGAAAAGCCAAAAGTATAATTGTAATTTTGAAGGTGGTGACCCACCTGAATGGGAGATCCTACACTTGAAAATCAACTTTTTCGATGGCTAGATCTAAACGAAACTTTCACGGTTAGTGTCTTTTGATGTGCAAATTCTAAAAATAGGATTACTCTTCTAATAGGGCAAGTAATTTCCAATTTGATGTAAAGCAATTGTGTAAGCTGGGTTCTGTGTTAAGAGCTAGAGTACTGGAACTATGAATGTTTAAGGTATAAATAGATGTACTTGGCCAAGTTAGAGTTACAGCTCATCAAAGCTGATAGAAAAAAAGCCATCTTCACTTGCAACATGTGACCCATTTAAACAAGAATTTAATAAGAATTTTGCTATTCAGAATGGGCAAATTGCATACTGCATGCTTTTACCTTTCTGGTGAAGAAACAATGCGGACAGCTTAAGTAGATTAGCAGCTATTTTTTTCCACTATGGCAAGTGTCAAAATTTTTTTTTTTAGAAATCTGAAAATATTTCAAGACTGTTCAAATTGGGAAAATGCCAATAAAAATTTGAGATCATGCGTTAGGGGCATAAGCTGGATATCAGCCAGCTTCACTGCAACGCTGTAGTATCGACATCTCACTGTCCAAGCTTGCTTGTTACATTTCACATCACAAAATTGTGTAGGAACGAGCTCGTACAGTCTGTGTATGATCATGGAAAGGGTGCACTGATCTCACACTGGTGTCATTGCTTCACCACTTTCCTTCGCAAAAGGCAGTCTTCCATGTCATTGCTGCGACTGATGAGTCAGTGTGGCCTTCTCACGGGGTCACACTGGCACCGATCATATCGTCTGTTGCCATGCGGCCGCTGTTGACATTGCCCACCTTGTCAGGGGAGGCCTTGTGTACTCCTTGTTGTGGATAGCAACAGAGGAGTGCAATAGGCCTCACCAACGGTGTTTATCCCACCATGTTGGCGGTATCGTCGATGCTCACGCAGCTGAAGCGCAAATTCAAGGATCACTGCAAAAGGCCCCCGGGAATGCAAAACGAGTTCGAAGATGCGTTTCTGGCCGATTTTCAAATTTTAAGTGTCGTGTTTTTCCCTCCAGATTGTCCATGATAGTGGCAGAACATGTGCAAACATAGAACAGTGTAGTAACCATTCCTCCTCTTAGTGAGCTCCAGGCGAGATGGCATCATGTGGCAGGCATACATTTGTAAGAAAGATAGCACATCTTCAAAAAGTGCTGAATTTTGGTAGCTGGCATTACTGTCAGAAATGCAGCTTAAGCTCCAACCTCTGCTGAAGACACTGAATGCTGTGCGAGCATATCACGATTCCTTTCTCTTAATTGTATTCCATCATCATCCATATCTCGTTACTAACAGATTTTTTGAACTGTGCTGTGGCTCACTGGCTTGTGCTGCTGCTAAGCATGAGGTTGCTGATATACAGAAGTTCATCCTTGCTGAGCGCAATTGGTTGAGGCTCAAATATGACAACGAACATTCTATGATAGAATGTATACAAGATTGTGGCCCAAAGCACTGTCTCTGATAGGTGTCTCCATTTGGAGTGATAAACCCTTGAATTTAATTTTCACTTGCTGGTTCAAGTGTAATGTGGGTGGTGTGCAATTTGACTACTGATTGGAGCATGAAAATAATTTGATTAAAGTCCTTGCATTATCCCGGTTCAGTGCACTGGCTAGAGCCCTCCAGTGGTTTTTAATAACTGGAGGGTGTAAAACAGTGCAAAAGCATGCTTGTGCATCCTTGCATAAAACCCCGAGGGCTTTTGGCTTGTGGAAGGGTTTAAAATGGATGCTCCAACAAAGCAAGGTATTTCTTTTCATATGGTAGAGGTAGTCTCTGGTGTAGCTTGTCTTTGGACAGCATATATGCACATTTGTGAACATTTTTCCCTCTTTCTTTTCTTTAAGATGGCTCACCAGACGCCAAGAAACTGGCCGCCGTGAATGACCGTAAGTTAGCCCGTCACTTTTTTTGTTAGTCTGTGCCAGACATAGCGATTGTGAAAATACGTATATCTATGTCAAGGAGTAATTTGCAACAATATGATACAGTGGACTCTTAAATGTAGCGTAATGAAGAGTAGATTTAAGAAATGTATGCATATTTCAAAGTGCAACTTTATTGAAATTGCACCAACCCTTGCTAACTGAGTGTACAGAAGTAAACACAATGAATTATGGTTTGGTTAACACTCGAGGTACGTGTCATCCTCTGAAATAGCATCATCCTCTGATACATGCCTTGCCTTTGAAAGCAGTGTTTGGTAGAAGCTCCTTGTAAAAAGGCCAATCTCGTCAACGTTGACATCTTGCAGCTCAAATCTCGGCAGAAATTCCTGCGCAGCTGTTGCCTGTCGCTGCAAATGTCTTAGTGACTTATGCACCATTTGCAGGGCTTTTGCTATTGGAAAATTCACATGCGCATAAACTTTTCCAGTTCTTCATATGGTGTTGCGCACATTTGCTTTGATACGTATGTGCCATGGAAATCTGCGAGAACGTGGTCTTCAGAATGTCGAACTTTTTTGCCACCTCCATCTTGGCCAGAACTTGCACCTAATTTGAAGTTAGGGCTTCTTAGATGGTGGACTTCTGTATTTCATTTGAATCTTTCTGGCTCATAGGCAATTTGCATTGCAATCATTTTTCCAGTTCCGGTAATTGCCAGTTACTATACCTGCTGCTGCGTGCACCAGTGTTACATGCTGCATCAGCTGCAATTCCGTGTTCGTCATTGAATGTTAACGAAATTTTGCGTAAGAAGTTGTTGCTGCGCCTGGCCTTAAGGGTGGACATGTGTTTTAAAGCTCTCCTTAGTTGTTTTTGAATCAAATTTTAAGAATTGGCATGATTGTTTAGTTTCTTCTTTCGATTCTAAAGAGGCACTTATTTTTCTCTGGGTTCATTATTTCATTATATAATTGAGAAGACTATCTTTTCTTCTTACTACAGTAGACAAATAACCACCTCACAGAAATATCCAAATGACATGCATCAACAGGGGAAAGCACAAGGCTCACAACAAAGGAATCACTTTTATAATTGCATCATTATTCCTTACTTTACAGTACATTAAACTATTGTTTTGAACATGGCCATGCAGTAGTGCCACAAAATTTGCTTGCTATGTTGTGTGCTCCAAACCCTTAGCTTCATGCCACAAAAAGAATTTTTGTTGTCTGTGATAGCCACTGATATCACAGTAATGTCTTGCTGGGTGTACAAAATTAGTATTTTGAGAAGAATGAAGAAAACAAATGTGACATTTCGTTGTGGAGCAGCACAAATGTGTGTGCACATGCACACTTGCAAAACAGTAGTTGGCTACAATTGGTAGACCCTCAAGGCAGCAAAATGCAAGCATGGCATCATTGAATATGTTGTTTTAGCATCCACACAGGCAAAAAAATCGGGTATTCTACATATTTTGAAATTGATGTTACAGCTGAAATATTAACCTCAGAGACATGAAACTTGGCAGATAAGGAGAGTAATAAATGCAGTTTCCAAAAATGCTATTTTTGAAAATAATTTTTGATGACTTTTTTTGGTCTAAAGACCCATGTCCCCCCTTCAAAGCCTACTCCGATGAACTTTAGCAGTGCGTTGGTACGCTAAGGGCTGTAAGTACAAGGCGATTAGGAGGCTGGTGTCAAACAGGTTGCACAGCACTGCCAGTCTGTTAGAAGTAGCCAGGTAATGTGGCATAGTGAAACCGATTATCTTGAACTGTGTCAATACGGCTAAGGTTCTCTGAGAGGTCAGAAATCTGCTGTGGCCCAGAGAAGCTTCCGTCATTTCGACTAAACTTTGTATATCTGGCTGAGCATTATGGTTACCAAGCTCATTTCCATCTGTGGCAAGTTACTGGAGCAAAAGATATTCTGCTGTGAATGGGAATTGAAAGTTTCAAGGTCAGCGACGGCTGGCTCTGCAAGTTTGAGGTATGACCTTCATTTTGAGATCTGTGGCAAAAGTGGTGGTGTGTACAAGACGTTGATTGTTGATTACTGCTTCGGAAGGCTGCAAACATTGCGCAGCCATTACTAGGCGACTATTTTAATATTTTACGAGACCGGGTTATTCTACAAGCCTCTGCCAGAGAAGACTCCTAGTGTATCTGGATGTTCTTGCCGCGATGGGAAATGCAGTAAGGTAAGCATGATCTTGTTGCACACATGAACATGTGCAGATTGGAAGATCTCATTTTGGTTATTGGAAAGTGGAAAAGCCTAAGATGCTTTTAAAGGCAAAAGAAGTTACCCATGTGGCATGAAGCCAACTTCAAAGCATGGATTACACAACAGCTATTTGAAGGCTAACTGTGGTGCCCATGGCTTCATCCATGATTTGGAGGCATTTGGGAATTTCTGCACCCGAATGCCTTGAGTGTTCTCCAGTTCATTAGTCGGGGGCGTCAAGATCCTAAAGGTGTTAAAACTGCTCGTGCTGACTGCGTGCATGGTGCTGCGCTTCAGTGGTGCCAAAAAATGCAACATTGATTTGCTGGCAGCCATGCAAGTTCTTGCTGATGCATGGAAGGCAGTGAAGGGAAGGACATTTCATTGCTGTTTCTCTCGAGGATGTGTTGCCGGCGTTAGGTCAGTACTTGAACTGCTGGCTACAGTGCAGGATAACGATGCAGACGACCATATTGATGATCTGTAAAGCAGTGACATGCAGATTCCAGTTTGAGGGAACATTGGTAACTCTTCAAAAATTGAAATTGCCTCAGTGACCTGTGTTGCTACATAATGACGAAGTCTAGTGCTTGTAAGGTACTTTGAGGAGTGTGTGCTGCGAGGTCATTGAATGGGGACCTTGTGCAAGCTCTCCCAGTGAATTTCTGTGCTATAGTGAGGACAGGACGCCACTTGCCAAATACAAGCAGATTTGATTCTGTTATCGGAACGTCATGCAACTGCACAATGACACCCGCCTCCCCCCTCCTTTTACTTAAGTGTGAGAAAATAAACTGAAGCTCTTCTGAAATTGTATTTTTGTTCAGTGTATGCCTACTTGCAGTCCAGTGGCTGCCCGCAGCCTTAGAATAATGAAGTGCCATACTTAGCTTATTATTGCCATGTAGGCGTTTGCTTTACCTGTTCATGTAAAGCCTGTTTCACATGAGTGGTTTTGCTCCAAGAGTGGTACGTCTGCACACCGCTGCAATTGAGATTGCCGGAGTAGGAAAAAATTCGCTCGCGGCTGCAAATTGTGGAGCAGTGACGCGGGGAGCCCGTGATTGCAGAAGTAAAAATAGAGAGTGCGCGCTGACCAGGAGGAACTCGTTTTCCTAGCAGACACCCGCTGCAATGAACTGCACTTCACATGCAGTGTAGAAGTGCCGTTATTTTACTTTTGTTGTTCTCGACGGCGCTTCCATTCCTACAGCGCTTCGTACTTTTCATTTGCAGCACATGTTGCTGCTTTTTCTTGCTTACTACCCCGAACCAGCTCGTTCGTATAGTTGGCTGTGTTCTTTCGTTATATGGTCACATACCCCGACCACAACAAATGCCACCGCCTTTTTACTGGAATGCCCATAGACGAGAGAGACTGGAGCTCCTTCAAAATTTGCTGGTACAGTCAACCTCGTTAATACGTACCCGCTTTAAGCGTACTAACGGTTAAAACGTAGTTGCGACGAATCCCCGACCGAGTCCCCATAGAGCCCAATGCATTCGCTGACCGCTTAAGCCGTAGTACTTCGCCCTACGCCTACCGGTTAGTGCGTACCCTGCGTACCGCGATAACGTTTTGTGCCATAAAATTTTACTGCGCCGCTGAACTTCCAGACGCCACAATGTGCCGCCAAAGGTTTTCCGTCTTTTCGAGAAGTGCGTAGATCGGTCGATCACTGATTCCGACTTCCGCGCGATTGCGGCGATGCTTTTGCGGGTAAGCGAGAAAGAACGAAGGTGAGGCGGCGGCCACCGAACGAACGCCCAGCATGACTTATCGCCGACAACCTTATCACAATAAGTATCTTCAGATATCTGCTCGGGCACGCGTGCGGCGCAGCACCACTTTAAGCCTACTGCACGCTTTTAATAGGCGACAACCTGAACGCGCTGGGCCGCCGATCTCTGCCGCCTCGTTGCGCGGGCCGTGTTCAAGCGCGCGCCGCTTTGTAGAAAAGAAAGCAGCTCGCTGTTGCGGAGATGAGCGTTGCTGGTCGCGGGCGACGAGAAACCTTTGCATTGACGCTATCACGTTAAACGCACACGTATGGTACAGCAAGCGTAGCGCTGTTGCAACCATACTGCACGCTTTTATTGGGCGACCACCCAAACGCGCTGCCGTTCGCTGCCAGGACCGCTACAGCGTCGCGGAGTGCGCATCGCTTGCAGGAAGTTCGTCATCGCCGCGTTAACCGAACAAATTACTCGCCGCATCTGTGCACGGTCTGGAGCGAAGTGGCTACGAAGAACACTCCCACGACAAATGCGCGCGTGCGGTACAGCAAACGGCCCGGCAGTGACGGCGTGAGCCGAGAAGGCGACGCGCTGCACGCAACTAGCCAGGAGACGATCGGCTCCACGCAGCCGTACCGCGTTTCAATGGAACTGCGTCAGTTTTCGTTTATGAGCAGATCGTGGTACAGACGCACGCACATATATCGCGGAAAGCCGACACTGTCCGTTCTGTCGCTATGTTGGTCACTGCGTATACCGGACCCTGTAATAGTTCCGAAATGCTGATTGGCGTCGCCACCGCGCGCTATCGGCACTATCGGACGGTCGTGAGAGAGTACCAGAATCTTTTCTCCACTTTGGCAAAAAGAAAGAAAAGGCTTTGCAATGGGTACTTTAGGCAATATTTGCTGTGGCACTGTATTTATTTCATTGCTGGCGGCGATGCCGTACGCGAGGAGATGCAAATCTTTACTTTGTGGTTAATGCGTACTACCGTTTAGTGCGTAGTTACGCGGCGTTCCCGGCAGGTACGCATTAACGAGGTTCCACTGTAGTCGGTGCCGCACGGCGCACGAACGCCTTGTGGCATTCAAAGAAGGAAGCCATTGAAAGAACTGCGCAAGCTTCAAACCATACAAACCAACACAAGTCTTTTGCTTTTGTGTGGACAATTATGAGTGCTCAACACGGCCTTTGTTAAAAAAAAAAGCTAGAACAGAAGTAAACGCGACTATATGAAAGTTCTTTAAATTATATTTAGATACTGAATATTTACTTCATTGAAAGATGAGACGTATGAAAGTCAAGCACTGAAGTAGAAAGCTGATGAAGGATGTGCACCAAAACAAGCATATTTGCAATGAAGCCCACGAGTAGTGGGTACTCTCCTCAAATAACACTTCGCAACGTCGTGCAGAGGCATTGCATGTAAACCAAAGCTGCGTCTGCGAGCCACCATGTGAAACATGGTGGCTCGCATGTGAAACAGGCTTAAGTCTAATACTCGGAGCGAAAATGTAGGTTGTGAAACTCGTGTGTTGCTACAGTGGGAATGCTCATAATTTTGCTGTTGTCTTTCAGCTTTCGGAGCACAGCTAGCGGCACTGGCTCAAGAGGTAAGAGGCTGCCCCTTTTTCTTTTACTTGCAACCCAATTTGTGATAGATTTTTCTAATTGCACTCTATAGCATGACACTTCTGACCTTAGCTGTGTGTACTATTGCCTCAACAATAATTTTTCATTTTCAGGGGTTCCCTAGCAAACGCTGCACCGGCTGTTGAAGAGTGGAGTGTACCTGACAAAATGGTTGGACTAAGTGAGTGACCCTTGTGTTCAATTCTGCACCATTAATGTAGATGCTTGCTTGTTGAAAGCAGCTCCATGGTTGCTTCAGGTTACAGGGATGTGATTGGTGCACCATGAGGAGTGGAGTCAGCAACATTGATGTAAAAATTACATAATTTGTTTCGAGTGTTTGCCAAGAATTATCTTTCACTGAGCGAGGAAACTGGAGGCACTCAGCTTCTTTCATCTCCCATGACTCTTCAGGTTGTGCTTTGAAAAACCTTGAAAATTTGGTAGCAGTGCCCTAGCGAGGCATTTGTGTGTGAAAATGTGCTAGGTAACTGGTGCAGAATTTAGTCTTGCTGCTCCAGTGTGGCTTGGACCAATCACATCGAGGTTAGCAGTGATAGCCGCATTTGTTGAGCATTTCAGTGCATGCGAAATGTGCATTTTGATGTCCTCTCATTTGATAAGCCCATTAATCTTTGTTAAAATCCTTGAAAGCTCAAAAGTTCATAGGGACACCTACTGCAACAGAATTAACGAACTTAATGAGTCGTGTCTAAAGTTTTTACAATATGACTGCTTAAAGAGCCAAACCTTGAGCTTTGTCAGATAGCGTCGGCATAACCAGAGGGCAGTGATTTCAGTCATTTATCAAGTGGCAGCAGTATCTTTTTGTTGCATGAAAGTTTTGGAAAAGGGTGAAGCTAAACTGCAAAGTATAGCTTGAATGCCTATTTAGCCATTGTGAGAAGTGGGTAGATACTTGCAATAAATGCTTACACCATCCCTGCTGTTTGTGTCATTTTCTTCAAGTTTAGTGTTGTCTGTCAAGGCTGCCTGCAACAAAAGTTAGGACTTGAGGCATCTCTTAGGCAGTGACTATGTGCAAAACCAGTGATAGGCTTGTCTATGAAGGCTGCACAACTGGACAGCTTCATGATCTCTTCTGTCTGTCCGCATTGCCACCACCGCGGCAGACGTGATGTCGTGTACGATGAAAATAAAAATGCTGGCGGCCAGTTGGTTCTTGCTGCTCCAGTCCTCGCTGCATGCTCGCATTCGATACATTTGCTGGTATCGCAGCTCACAGTGACAATTTAAAAATGGCTAGTTTCTTCCAAGATTGATATTCCTGTTAATTTAATGAAGTTGCATCTTAAGTGTGTCAGTTGTAGGAATCAGCGTTTCATGTAGTAGTGATTTGCTGTTCATGCCAATTTGACCTGCTTTCAAGCTCGCCACTCGAGAAATGATAAAATGGCACCATAACCTTGATTTTATAAAAGTGCTCTAGTGTTCTTTGAACTGCCTTGGCTGGGTCGTCCTATGCCTGTTGGTTAATTTGTCGCATTTACTTTTATCACATGAATGTTAACTGTGCGCCTAAGTTTGCAGTGTGGCCCATACCACTGTGTTGCAAAAGATCTTCCACATTATTAGGGGCACTACAGTGATTGATTAGTGCGAGCGCAGTAAGCATCAAATTGTGAAGGCCTGATGGCGACCATTGATAAACTTGCTAATGTGACTTATCACAGATGACCCAATTGCAACAAGCATCTTGGTTGTGCTTGGCAGCATGTGCAACTAAGGGTTGTCCACTGTATTGCATGCTTTTGTTGGGTGAGAGTAGCAGATCATTCGATACTCATGCATTTGCCTGGGAAGATCAGTCAAATATCTGTTCTGCCACTGTTTTTTTTCCACCCTCCTCCATCATAGTTTCTGTATGCTCGACATAGTCTTCAGGCTAAAACTTGATTCACTCTGGCATGACAGTGTCTTCAGTGCTGATGCAGATTAGTATTTTGCAGTTACTACTCACTGTTTATGCCTAGTTAAACCATGTTCCCGGTAAGTACGTGCTAGCAAGGTTTACTGTACCATTAGTACTGCTCATAACCAGTGTGAAATTTCTTTGCATTTGACCTTTAACTGCCTTCGTGTGGCTTGCTTTGTATTCAAAAAGGTGACTCAACTTAAGCCATGACTCCTGGCTTCATTGTAGCACCTATTGTGAACACACTCGAGAAAACTGGCTTTGAATGTTTGATGGTCACTTCTTTATATGGACTTGACTGACCAAGTCTGTCTGTGGCTTCTAGTAGAGCATTTTTGAACATGAGGCACTGTGAAGGTTTTATTGTGCAGATTAAAGTGTTGTTGTGGCTTAGTCAAGCCAGCTTACTGTGTTGCTGATGTGCAGTCATTGGTCGGGGAGGCGAGCAGATCAGCCGGCTGCAAGCGGAGTCTGGGTGCAAGATCCAGATGGCTCCCGATTGTGGGGGCATGTCGGAGCGACCCTGCACCCTGACCGGACCACGGCATGCCATTGAGTGAGTTGTCCTTTTGCAAAGCTTTTTTATTTAGTTTCTGCTGGACATTGCAACAAAATTTTTACTTCTGTTTAGCAGACACGAGGGGTAAGATAACTCTTCATTGTGCCACAGGAATGTTTAAAAAAATGTAGCCTGAGCTGTCACAGGTCGAAATATACTGCAGCTGCAAACAAGGAAGGCAGCCAAAGCTGTTGTGAGGGAATGACTTCAAAAGGGTTAAAAGTTTGAGTAATTGTGTACGGTGAAATACCAGAAAAAATAAGGGTCAGTGAAGTGAGAACATTTGCTGCTTGGTGTCAAAATAAATTCGAAAATATCAGCTTCATGAATGTCAAATTTTTTTGCTTTCGATGTGTCCTTGCCCCCAAGAAATGTACTGTGCTTATGGGGCCGGTCTGTGCTGATGTGATGCAGGAAGGCAAAAGAAATGATCAACCAAATCATAAGCCGTGGAGGGGATCCAAGCCAGCTGAATGATGGCCACGTTGTGGTGGAACTCATGGTGCCGGGGCCCCGGGTGGGCCTGGTCATCGGCAAGGGCGGCGAGACCATCCGAGGGCTGCAGGTACGGTGCTGACAAAATGAGCCAACAGTGCTGCTAGAATGTTCCACTGGCGCCCTCTAGGGGTGGGTTAGGCTGGGGCCCGCATTTACAAGCATCCACTTGAGCCTTCTGTGGTGCCTCATCTCGGGGGTGAAACACGGATGCAAAAGCAGGCTGCTTGGCTACCGAGCTGAACCGCAATCTGCAGCTTTCCTCTGAGCTGCAGCGTGGTAGGTTCTGGTACAGAAGCACGGCAATTTGCTCAAGTGTCCCCTCCATTGTGTAGAAGCAGAGCTGCACATTGCAGTTATTCTCCGAACAAGGTTCATTGTCCCCTTCAGTCAAGTTTTTAAGGCCTTCAAATTTATACATTTGCCTGAGCAGGGGGTGTAAACTTCGGGGAGAAAAACTCCCATCACATGTAGCTGATAGTGAATTTCACTGGTAGATTTGGGCGGTGGGCCGAATCCACGAGGGAGCACCAAAATCCGGTGCGAAGTGACCAGATTCAGATTGATCGGCTAAAAATTAATTGGCTTTGTCAGGGAGCACAGCGGAAATTGTCATGCACGCTTTGGCCAGTGGAATAGGGGATGGATATAACTGGGCGGTGACAAGTGTGCCACCAGGCTCAACAAAAAAACATATTTTTCTTTTGTTTTTGTTATGTTGGCCTAATGCCTCTACTTCGATATTCAAAAGGTACAGCACCATCTGTCGACAAGCCTGTAAGCTCGATCTGCCATGTTTTGCTGGGTGCGAAAACTCGTATCGCAACCTTTTCGATGCTCGCTGCTGGTTTTTTGTTTGCTCTGCGATAACATCCTTGTGCTTCGTGCACAGTTCAGGCAATAAGGTAGCCGTGACAATGCCCGGAACAAGGTAACTGATTTTAATCTTAAGTATGTATTGGTTACCTAACGAAGAAAAATAAGTACCAATGTGAACTTGTTTCGGCACGATCGGCTGCGCTTTGGTTTGGAAATGACCAGCGCGCAAAAGTGCTCTTCAACCTCGGTAATTTCCCCGCACAGTTTATTTGCACGCAACATAAGCTATGCTTGCAAAACAAAACTTCCATACTTATTTTTAAACATACTGATGTCGCGCATGCAAAGCGTGCTATCGCGACGTAGAGCTGATCACCCCTGGCTAGTTGCGTGCAGCGTGTCGCCTACTCAGCTCTCTCTTTGTATAAAATTGAAACGTGCAGTCGGTCTTTTTGTTTGCTTTGCGGCGCACTGCTTGTGCACATGTCCATGCCTTGCTTGGTTAGAAAAAACTATGAAACGCGCCATTGGAGAAGGGTGTAGAAATGCCTGTTGCTAAAGAAATGAGCCGAGGAAAGCAGCACAGTGTTGCACAGGTCTCGCAGAAATGTGGTTTCGATATCTGACGTGTTTTATTGCAGTGGGAAATTTGATGGAGATGTATTGCAGTGCAAGGTTATCTTAGAAGTTGACAGTCGCACCTCCTCTGCATTGAACCCTTTTCTTGGAGCGCCTACCTCACATTAAATGCTCTTGTTCAGTTTTTTCTGCAGATTCCAAATCTTAAAGTACATCTGTATTAACTGCATTAGAACAGAACAAAGATATGCGTTTCTGAAAGCATATTTCTTTATGGTTTTTTTGGCAACTTTGCTTTGTGAAACACAAAAACAAAGTATGTGGCAAAACTGCCAAAGAGCTGGTCTAGCCGATGATGCTAATTTCATTGTTTTCATTGAACTTAGAATGTAAAATGAACGGATGCAAATATGAGTGAAAAAATTTTTGCTTCATACACTTCACGATTATCGAGAATTATAATTTGGTAAACAACATTGTAAGAAAATAGCATCATTGGCTAGACCAGCTTTCTGGCAATCTGCCACATACTTTGCTTTTGTGTTTGATGAAGAGAAGTTGTCAAAAGTCCCTGTAAGAATTGCGCTAGAAAACGTTGTAGAAATAGCATATCTTTTGTTCTAATGCAGCTATTAAAAATCTACTCAGAAATTAAAATTGGCAGAAAAAAACTGAAGGAGTGTATTAATAGTATTCCTTTTGTTCACCCAATTATTTAAAAAAAGCACTTTTTAAGACCCACGTCTTCCCTTAAATTTGTAAAACTAATTGAAACACTCCAAAATACCGTATATTGCAGATTCTTTTTTTTTTTTTCATAAAGTCACCTTCCAAGGTTCGGGGGTCGACCTATAATCGGAGTCAACCTATACGCGGAATCGTAAAGTCGACTTATCTGTGGGGTCCGACGAAAGGTCGTCATCCTCGGATTTCCTGCTTTTCGACACCTCGAACATCAGCCGCAGAGGCAGCGGAGTCGCGGCAACAGCTATCTCCCAATGCGCGCACGTGGCTTCCAGAGCTGGACATTTTTGCGATGTGCCACGACGATCATGAAAATAGCAAAACCACGCGAGGCGAAACTACGGAGCGTTAAAAAATCGCCTCGTGGCATTAGTGCGAACTGCTTGGGAATGCTGTCTCGAAAGCAGCCTTTCAAACATTTGATAGAGGGCGAATGATGCTCTATGAATAAAGAGGAATTTACCTGGCGATGTGCCCTGCAGTTTTGTTTTCATACAATAGAAACGATTCGTGACAAACCATCGGCATTCCACAGAAAAGCTGGCAGCGCCGTGTGGGCTGGCAACACTTCGCGGGGAACTAAACCACATGACCAGTCACATGCGCCCACAAGTGCTTTTTCTATGATGGCAGACGTTAATTATAGGAATTCAACTTAGAGGAGATTGGCGGTCAGATCAAATGGAAAAGTTGAAGCCCTTCCTGTGCAGAGCTCATTGCCACTTCGAGATTTAAAAAAAAAAGTGGCTCCTGGTAATATTTAATTCAACTGCACAGGAGCGAGCCAATGTAAAGATGGTGATGATTCAAGATGGCCCCAGCAGTCTATGATGGACAAGCCCCTCCGCATCACCGGCGAGAAGAGCAAATGCGAGGTCAGTGTTCATTGGAATGAATTTTTGTTGCACGGATACGAATTGCTAAAACCATCTTTAAAAGTGTTGCACACACTCATATTAGTGTGACTGTTCATTCCAAAATCTGATTTCTACAAGTTTTGTGGTGTTTGCACTTATCCATAACCTTCCAGCATCATATTGGAGTTGGGAGGTTTCTAACAAAGTGCTATAGTAACGTACTGGAGGATTTCGCTGACGCCCTGAGGCCATCTTTCGATGCCCCGGGAAGGGAGTTAGATAGTACCATCCAGACATGCAGCTGGCTTTCACAACACGCATTTGTGAAACCCAGATTATTGGGTTAACATATGAGGCCATGTGGAAATACAATTTTTTATTTCCTTTCAAAATGTCATTTTTTGGCACTGATGCTGTAAACCAAGCCTTCTAGAAAAAAAAATAGCGAGGTGCCATTCGAGCAAAGGCAGACAACAGTAAGGTCCAGGATTCAACTAGCTACAAATATGGAGGATTTTAGCACTCCTGATCACCTTGTGTAAGCGCTGCGCCTTGTTCAGATCTTTTTGTGGATTTTCTCATAACTTATATTTTTGGTATTTTTCTGTACGTGAACAAGCATAACTTTTCTGCCAGTAAAGGTCATCCATTAACACTTCACACTTTCTTACCACATTAGTGTGTGTGCAATGAACCACAATAAGTGAAATTGTGCCACAAGATTTATAATGGCTGCCTTTTATGCGAAGGTGCCTCTAGTGTTAGTGCGTAATTTTTTATTTAATCGCTATGTTCTTATTATTTCTCAGATATCTTTTCTTTTTTAATTCCGCTGACCAAAGCTTTTTATGTCCCTATGAAAAATAGGTTTGATTTGAGTGGAATTCAGTTAGGAGTGTTTGCACAAGACCCATTTCTAATAATGTGTTTAATTATGAAAAATTGACAAAATATAGGACTTGCGTTATAGTGCTCACATGTGCCTAAAAAGGTGTGCGTTGTAATGTAGGCTAATAATCTCTAGTTCTTATCGCTTTGTAAAAAAATTTTACTAGCATTTGGCCTCGTACCTTAATTGAAGGGCCTCCTGGAATAAATAGTTGGATATACGTTCAGCTTCAAAGTTTTCAAATGGCATGTCAAGACTGTGTGCATTAAAGGGACACTAAGGCATAAGTCGACGTTGATTGTTAAAATAGCGTTCCAGAAACCTCGTAGTGCTTGTTTCGTGCCATGGAAACGCTTATTTTGAAAGAAAATCATGTTTTAGTGGTCTGCACGGCGTTAACGCAATTCAAATCGCCCACCTGAATGGGCCTTCTGACGTAGCAGTTGCCGTGCCCAACGTTGCCCGCCTTTACTGCCTGGCCGCCGACGCTACGGTTTCTTGCACAACAGCGGCCATCAACTTTACCAAGACGCAGCCACGGGCCACTCCAATATATAATTCATTGTAACGGAGCTTAGCTTGGCCAGCAGCAGTAGTAGCGTATCAACAGTGCGAAAATAGCAAGAGCCAAGCACACACAGCAGTACGCGATACTGAAACTACCACTCGGAGGCACAGCTCCGTGAAAACTGAAGTTTTGAACCCCTCGCGCCATTCTCCATGGTAACGCCAAGGTTCTTTTTTCCATGAATCAAACAGAACAAACAAGCAGCATTTTATTACGTCTTGTAATGCATGGAAGGTTTTCTTTTGTCACAACTAGTTTGATTATTGGTGGTTAATTGTACTCTGGACTCTTCACATCATTGTGATCATTTTCAAAATATCCCACTCGTGCTGCACATAGTGTCCTACATTTACCTTTTCTCGATTACTAGAGCACTGCTGTTGATAATATTGACGTTTTAGACGTTCTCGCGCATTGACCTTTCACTCTGACATAAATTATTTGCCTTTAGTGTCCCTTAAAGCTGCTATTAATTCTGACTTCACCAGCTTTCCATTGTATGCCAAGCAAATGTGCTTCACCTTGCTAAGTAATAATAATTGCTGGGGTTTAACATCCCAAAACCCGCCTTACTAAGTACTCATGCAAAATTTAGGCATGCTGAATGTTGTGCATGGAAATGAAGTGTTTCTACTTTATTTCAGTATGCCAAGCGCCTTGTACTTGACCTCATCACGGAAAAGGAGCTTGAGGTGAGTTATTTTCCCACCGTTTTAGCATCTCTTTCCTTTCCATCTTAGGGATCAGTGGTGTGCTTTCCCTGGTCCCTGACAAGGGAAGGTACAGCATTTTTGGCACAGGGCATGGTCTGTGTGCTCGGCTAGGAACATTGCAGGGTGCACTAAAACCCTGTGTCACATGTGCCTTGAACAAGCAGCCACGATGAATGTCGGCTGTAAGGCAGTGCTTTCTGCCCAGTGTAGCCAGTTGGCTGCACTGCTCACTGCTAGGTGGGTGCTGCCATATTAGGGGGGGGGGGGCTGCTTTGTGAATCAACTGCCTTGTTTCTGGTTGGATCTTGATGAAAATTGCACAGACTTCAGAATTTCTTGACCCTATAAAGCTTCCATAAAAACTTCCAAGGTGATACCACAAGGAACTTCCCGTGAGACAAATTATTTCTTTATTGAACCTCATGTAGGGGCTGGAGGATTTACAAAATGAAGTAAAAGGATGGTTAATACTGTCTGCAGAAGGGGCAGTGTTTTCAAAATTTGTTTTTCCATGCGGTCATGGTAAACGAAGGGCGAGAATGGAAAGGCGGAACTTTGAGCTTTGACATGACGCCAAGGTGGTGGAAAGATGTACGGTGCCGTGAATTGCGGCATTTAGCTCAATTTCGAGCTTCATTTTCTCTGATTGCGCTTATAAATTTTTTTTGGCCACTTTAAGTGCGTTTTTGCCGTAAGTGTTTTGATACTGCGTAAATAAGGGACTGCAGATGTCGAAACAAGTGTATCCCGAAAATTGCTTTCTTAGGCTATTTTCGCGATTTGATCCCCGCGTTCTCCCTTAATGTACAGTGCCAGTTTGCTTGGGAGCAAATTATTGTATGGCACATATTTAGGACTGGCTTGTGGAAAAGGAGGTCATTTTAAATGTCCCGGCCTATGGTAATTCCTCAGAATGTAAGGCGTGGCTATGGAGGGGGTGGCCCCGGCGGACCTGGTGGTGGCGGCGGCGGCGGCGGTGGCGAGTACGGTGGACCTCCTGGAGGTGGTCCCGGTGGAGGAGGTCCTGGCGGTGCTTCCCAAGAAGTCCTGGTGCCCAAGCAGGCAGTAGGCGTGGTGATCGGCAAGCAGGGCGATATGATCAAACGCATCCAGCAGGAAACCGGTGCCCGTGTCCAGTTTCAGCAGCCACAGGATGACAATGCTCCGGACCGTGTCTGTCTGCTCACTGGCGGTCCTGACCAAGTGCACCACGCTGCCTCATTCATTGGCGAGCTCATCCAGAGTGTCCTGGTGAGTGCACTGCGGGGTGTTAGAACTTCAAATATACAAGGATCCTGATTGAGACACCTCTTAGCAGCCTTGCTCTTAAATTCACAGCTCCGTAAAATGGCAGCAGATATTGCTGGATTCTTAGTGCACACAGTTGCACATAAGAAAGCCTTGGGACATACTGTATGACCTGTAAAAGATGTGCAGAGCATTCGGAGCCAAGGTTGGGTTGCAGGCTATACGCAAATTCTTGTGCACAAGTTGCCTTCATAGTGATGCAAGAAAGGTAGCTTCGCGGTGATATGCGATCCTTTTTATTTATTTTTGTTACCATGGGTTATACATAATAGAGTACGGAAACTTCATCACGGTCTGCATTCACTCAGCATCGAAATGCGTACAAAAAAAAGGCGTAAAATCTAACCCAAACTGTTGCTTCATTAAGCACAGGTGACAGCACTGAACTACGGACCAGCGTTCTCGTTGCTCAGTTTTTATACACGCTGATTTGCCACTGCACTACGTTTGGTTTCTAAAGAACTCTCGAGAGGCATCGCTTCGTGCCAGCTGTGGCTAGGCTACACGACCATTTAGGCACAGCCTTGCGACCGGGGTATCGATGGTTGTTTCACAGTGCGACTGGCATGCTTTCTTGGTTTGTTACGCAAAAGATTAAACAAGCTTTTCTTCGTTCAACGCTTTGTTTGCATGAACACACTGCTTACGGTGCACGGTACCTGAAGCATGCACTGTAAAGACAGCAGCAGTTTATGTGCCTTGCGGGCAAAGGGAGGGAGCGGGGTGGGGACATTTTTAGCCTTTCGATGTACAATAGACTCGTTAAATGGAACCTGAAGAATAGGCTTGTGTGAATATTCGAGCACTGCATCGAATTTTTAGTACCGTATTTACTCGAATGTAACGCGACCATGATTGTAACGCGAGGGGTGACTTTTCAGTGCCTAAAAAATAAAAAAAAAAAGAACACGAATGTAACGCGAGTAAAGTGGGGGGGAAAAAGTACCTTTATTTGCTGCACATGGTAGTGGCAATGACATCCCAGTTTCTAAATATAAAGTGAGTTTTGTTCATTCGTCGCTTTCATCGCCATCATCGCCGGTGGTCGAGCCCTCTTTGTCACTTTCTTCCTCCCAGATGAGGTCATCCTCTGTGCCATCCATATCATATAGTTCGATATACAGCACTTTTCAAACGCGCGAGCTATCATGTCATGCAGGCCGTACCAAGCGGCGGACACCCACTCGGCAATCTTGGCGGCGCTAGGCCGCTTTATCCTACCGTAGGTGTCAAAGCCCGATCTTCTCGCATCCATTCTCCGTACAGCTGCTGCATTCTATCCCACAACGAGGTCCACGGAAGCCTTTTCGGCCGGGCTCACTCTTGAAGGGCGCTTCACGCTGGAGCCTCCACCCACGGATAGTAGATTCCGCCACACCTAGCCGTCGAGCCGCGGCTGAGCTCCTGATTTCTTCAGCCATCAGTATTGCACTTCTCTTGAAGCGGGCATTGTACTGAACTCGTCGCGCTGCCATTTGCTCGAGCCGAAGTCGCGGAAGCACAAAGGAAATGAACCGCCCGCAAAACACGTCGCGAACAGTAGGATTGGATTCGATTCGATTCGATGTTGCCAGCGTGCATATGTTGACAGCACAAGGTTGAAAGATCGTTAGGTTTGTCGTAGTCATTTTAAGAACCAGTGGGGCGGCACCGCCAAGGCACGATTTGAGGTGCTTCGATTATAACGCGGACCCCCAAATCACTTGAGAGATTTTGAAAAAAAACTCGTGTTACATTCGAGTAGATACGGTATAACTGGCATGCGCAATTGCTCGAGATCACCACGTTATGTCACAACGAATCTAGTCTGAATGTAATTTTGTCGCTGATTTGCGTGTTCGAGCTGGAATTACATCCGTATGACCCGAACTGAAGACTGGAAACAAAAAGTATGCGCTTTACTTAGCCCTAAATATTGTCCTGTTTCAATGCGCCGTCTGTGTTCCCCAAGGCCAGAAGGCTCGAGTCCCTGGGTTAGATACAGTAAAAGCTCGTTAATTCGGATTTCTAGGGACCGGAAAAAATGTCCGAATTAACCGAATGTCCGAATTATCGAATGGTCGAAATAAACACAACAAATGCAAGAGTTTTTTCAACATACCTTTACTTTACAAGGTAATCGCGGATGCGTCTGTTTTCGAGCATAAATTCGCACGGACACAATTTTTCCGAGCCCTTCAAGGTGCTCAGCAGCTCGCACGCTGTCTGCAGTGCCAAAACAAAATTCTTTGAGGACGACGAGGGCCTCCGCGGCTTCCTTCAGTACGAGGGGGCCTGTGTGGCTCCTAGTGTGGCTGCTCCTCTTCAGGCTCTTCATTCTCGGATTCGTCGCCATGCATCACTTCCTTGACGATTTGCTCATCAGTCAGAGAGCCGGCAGTGGCAATGCCATCAATGCCGATATAATCGTCGAGTCACTGCATCAGGCATAACACTTCCGAAATCCTGCCCGTCATCGGCACCATCGTTCGGTGACACTTCGGCCACTGCGGCATCGCTGGAGTCAGGTACAACAAAGCCACTGTGCCTGAAACAGTTGGCAATGGCGTGCACAGGCGTGCTCTGCCACACATACGCGAAGAATGCTAACTGCGCTCAGGAGACTCGCGTCGTATTGTTTGCAGACTTCATTTCACAAGAGCTACTTCTTGTCGGGAGAGCCCATTTTTCAGGGCACGCAAAATTTCTACTTTGGTGGTGAAGTCCTTGGCCTCGTACTTGGGCCGCTTCGCTGGCGTTGCCATCGGCGGAGAGTGCGTTCACACGAGAAGTCAGCACAAAAGCACCAGCAACGATCAAGCTAAAGGGGCCGTACTGAATCGTTCCGCGATAAAACGGCGTTCAACGATGCAGCACACCAACGGGAACAAAGCAACAAAAATGACACCGCGCCATACCCACACGCTATCGCACGCGAGAAAAGGTGTTTTGAGTCAAGCCAAGCCGATAATTGATGTCCATGGCGATGCAGCGTTTGAGCTTCACTTTTGTTCCGAATGGTTCTTTTTTCGTTTTCGAGCCTCGTCAGCGGCCCGAAAGTCGCTGAATTATCCGATTTGCGGTCAAATCTGTCTGAAATAACGAGTGCCCGGTCTCATAGAGTGATGATATTTACAGGGACCAGATGACGTGTCCGAATCAACCGATTTTCCGAAAACGGGCTTTTACTGTACTAGGAAGTGCTTAGTCATGCAGTTTTGTTACTGGTACTAGGATTACAGATACAGTTTTGTTGAACGAAAGCAGGCGTCGCCTGGAGCTGTTTCTGCACCTGCACTACAAATGAAAGCTGAGAAAACTGAGTTCAAAGCTAAGAAAACTGTAGAAATGTAGAAAAAATTGTAGAAATGCAGTACTGTGGCTCTCTTGAGCTCCGATCTCTCCTCATTACAATGATGCTAAGAAGGTGGCAGTGTCACAGGGAAGCTACAAGATTGGCATTTTCTGAAGCCAGATTTTCTCAGTTTTTGACAGCACGCCTCTAAAGTGCCTTTTCTCAACTTCTACTGCTTATTTGGTTCTAATATTTCACCGCGGCATAAAAGATTGCCTGAGGATCGCAAAAAATTTAAAATAAATTTTAAAATGGTGCATTTTAGCCAAATTTACCGTTCACCCATTGCCACATCCCTCTTAAATGTTCCTGGGATAGTGACCACTCCGAAACTCACTTTCTCTACTGCAAGACTACAAATTTGTTGCTCCACAGTTGCTCTGAAACAGCATACTTTTGCTAACAGATTTTCCGGGTTTGGTGGGGACCGATAGCCCGAAAAGTTCAGCAGGCCGAAAAAGCTAAGCCAATAAAATATAGTTTATTTGGGCTAGAGCAGCTTTAAATACCTAACGCCGTGCCTCATGCTATGCTTGGAGGCGTGCAGATTTGCTTGTTCATGGGCCAGAGCAAAGTGAGGTTCTCCAGAACGGGGAAGTGTCTTCTGCAGTAGCTTATAAAAAGGCCCAGTCTCATCAAGGTTGAAGGTAGCGTCTGCTGAGTAGCGCCGAAGCAGCTCCACCAACTTTCGACCGCGGTTGTTTACTACCAGTGTGTTATCCACAGCACCACCGGAATGGCGATAGCGGCAGCGCACCGTGGGGATGCCAGAACAGCATGATCGCGATGACTATGCGACCCCACAGTTGAGAAGTGCCTCCAGGATCGGCATAAAATCGTGACCAAAGTCAAGCCTCATAGCACACCAATTACAGCTTTTTTTTATATATAATCTCTGAGGCCATACTTCGTAGCGTCTGCGTGCCAGAGGAGATAATGGCAGCCGATTCGGTCTGCGCAACAGTCTCTGGAAAGGTCCGAAGTATTGAATGGCGGTTGTCCAAAATATCAGTCTTTGCACATTACTTCTGTGGGGCCAACGGCAGTGCCGTGCGGCTGTCTGAATTACCCAGCATGTCCGAATTATCGGTCGGCTACTGTACATGCTTAGTCTGATGATGAGCTCATTTCTTAGCCGGCTTCTCCCACCAAGGCTTCACTTCTCACCTTTTTTTTTGATCTTGCACTAAGTTTTTCTGGCCATCCCCACGCACTTTTGGATGTGATTGACAGTGCTGACACAGCTTTGCTTCACTATCTGCATGTGAGTCCAGTTCTTCTCTCAAGCTTCAATCTATCAAAGTAGTTGATGGCTGCCACTGCACCCTGATGTTAGTTTAGCGAAGTTAGCTTGATCAGCGGCCACAGAGTGCAGTGTAAAAGCCACATTGGTACACTCTTCCATCAGCTCCTGGTACCTACTGAATAAATCGCCACTTGCTGTCAGGAGTGCTGCTACCAACTGGAGAAGAGCTCTTCTGTCGTCAAGTGACTCACAACAGCCTTTCGTACCATATATGAGCTCTGTGTGGGCAGTACAAGTTAAAAAGAACAAAATTTCCAAACAAGCATGGGTAACAATGTGCCATGAGTAGAACCAGAAAACATTCGTAAAGTTGTAACCACACCATAGTGTCTTTGATTTCTATTTGCCTTGCTGTTACTGGCGGAACAGATTTGGGGTTTCAATTGTATCCCATCTTTCTGTTTTCAATTGTATATAAAATAGGTCTGCCTATAATCATGTAAATACAATAAGGTGCACGCCTGTGAAAGCATGGGCACCCATGCATCGCTCGGTCTGCCATGCATCAGTGTCTAATTTACTACACGGTTATCTCTTGGGCTGTTTTTTGGCCTGGACTTTTTTCCCCTAGGAAGCACTCTATGGAAGTACACTAAATGTGCGATGAGTTTTTTTTTTTTTTTGCCATGTTTTGCAGCTCACTTTTTTAGAATATAACTTCGAAGTATTCAAAATACTTGGCACCCAAAATTTTGTTACTTGCACAGCCCTAGTTAGGGGATTCACTTTAATGGTTGAGGTCTTGTCGATATCAGCTGCAGGCTCTGCCTGCAAAGCCATGGCAAGTTGACCTAAGCTTTATTCAATGGCAAGTACAACTTCTCTTAGGTTATCTCACTTTATAACGTGTTATGGGGCTTGCCTTTTCTCATTGAGCTGTAATGATATGGAGCTACACACTACAGCTTGTGCACAATGCAGGGGAGAGGGTGGGTACGTTTGCATCATTGCGCATGTCTTCTGTGGTTTAGTGTGTGTGATGTGCTCAAAGCTTTGCCTTGTGTTGCTGTGTGGTAGTGCATGTAAGAAGTGTTTGTGCCACAGTGTACTTTGCTCGTGCTGTTCAGGTGTTAGGCGGCAGTGTCTGGGGATGTTGACTAATCAGAGAGGAGCATAGTGCAATTTTAAGGTGCTGCAGTGCGGTGCAAATACGGTGGTGGCGCCTTCCTCTAATTGTGTGCCTCTGCCTCTGTGTGTGTGTTGTTCGTTTCTGTCCGCCACAGAACCGCAGCGGATTCGCTCCGCAAAGACAATTTGGATTTCCGCCACCTTTCGTGAGTCGAGCCTTTCGCCGTGGGCATTCTCTTTTTCTCTCTGAACGGAGGCCTTTTCTTGGGGGCAGGGGGGAAGCGCTTGGTGAAGGGTGCACTTTTTGATAAGTACTCGGAAAGTTGCCTCTGCTTTTTGAAGCCTTACGATCACTAAAAGCAGTCTATAAAGCCCAAACTTTAGAATGTTGGCCGCTGAGTTACATCCGGACCGTATTTGCACTACTGCAGTGCAGCAAGTTTTTTTGTTAATCCTGTTGTTGCTGGTTTTTGAAGAGAAAAAAGTTCAGCTTTTAAAGATTTTGGGTATAATAAATTCAACGGTTCCCTTTTCATATATACTTGCCGTGCAGTTATTTTAACACTTATGGACGGTGTGGTTCCCCTAACACTGTAGCGATCTTTGATTATGGTGTGTGCTAGCTGTTGTGCATGCTATGTAAGGGTGCCTGAATTTTTGCATCACTGACCCCTGTTTGACTCTTAGTGCATGCCTTTGCATGGTGGTCTTATGTTTGCCTGTGGATAGTTCATGGTTCTGGTAAAAAGGGTGGCTTTTGCGTGGTTGTGGGCTTGGCTTTAGGGCATATTGTGTATACCTTGACTGCCAGATGCACGATTGGTTCAGATGCTTTTTTTGCTAACTTGTTTTACTATTTGCACGCACCTGTCGCAAGGACCTGATGCCGGCATGTGATGCACAGTGCTTCTCGGTGCTAGCAGGTGTCTGTTTAGTAGTATAACGGGCTTGTAGTGCGTTAGATCATTGAGTTTAATGCAGCTGCAATGTTGACTTTGACATGGTGCACTCTACTAACACACATCAATCTGTCAGTTCAATTGCTTCGTAACATAAATGTGACTCTTTGTCCGGCTAATTCTGTGCAAATGTTTGTCAACTTCCATTACTTATGGCCATATGGAATGTTAAAAATTGTGCTCAAGTGAGTCTTATTTAATGGGTAAATATCTTGAATCTCTGTACTTCCTGTGACCATTACTGCTTGTAATTAACCTGTCTTTACTAAATGCTGCTCAGTGAAACTTCAAACTTTTTTTCGATGCAGTGATGCCACCTGTTGTGCTCATCTGTAGCAGACATGCAGCCTTGAATTAATGGAAGTCTACTTAGCAGTGCAGCATAGCTTGTAGCACCTTGCATGCACGATATCTTCACATGCCAAAGCCACAGCATTTGTTCTTGCAATTCTATGCACTAAACTAATGCTCTAGTTTACAACAGTAATCTCAGTGATGCATTTATTGTTCCTTGTGAACCAAGAAAGAGTAAGCAGACACTAAATTACACATTTGTTTCTTCTGCTAGCGGTGAAACAATAAATCCATCAATAAGTGTAAACTGGATCATAGTTATAATTTAATACCTACGTTGTGGGTTTGCTACACTTCAGAATCTGTGGTTGCAGTTGCTAAACAGTATTGACTCTGGAAGTTGCGGTATTTCAAGCAAAATAGGTTCAAAGTAGTTATGCTTATGCATCATCGTCAGAAATGTTAGTGACTGCAACTAGGATGGGGCTGTTGGATGATGGAAGTCTTATAATACCTGTGCTCTTTTGATGAATGGTGGTTATGGTTTTTTCTCAGCCACTGGGATCCCAGTAGGCTAATTCCTAGTTGGTGTTAAGGGGGAAGCGGGTCTTTGAGACCGAAAATCAGAAAAAAAATCGAATTTTTGAAAATGTTTTATTTGGATTCTGCCGCTACTGATGCATAACCTCGCCAATTTTCATGCGCCTTAGATCAGTATTTTAGCCGTGACAGCATTTTAAGTGCCATCAGTGAGCTAAATTTTTAGCGATGAACGCGTAAAAAACGGGCTTATTCAGCGCCGCGCTGTTGCCGTTCTACGTTACCTACGGCAGCCATCTTGGTCGCATTCGAAAGAGCCGCGCTTTTTCTTGAATATCCCGCCGCCCTTGTTTCCGTCCACTCAGAATTCACGTAGAAAATCCGCGCCAAAAAAGGTCCCTCCGCGTGAGCCTATTGGCACAGTGAGCCCACGTGACTAAATAACGCCTTCCGATTCGTCGAGCCTCCCGCGCTGTCTGCTACAGTGCACGCAAAGCGGCAAGTTGATGGCGCCGTAGTATAACTGTTGTTCTCGTCGATTTACGTCCGTGAAGTTCCAACCCGCGCAAGCTGGCAAGAAACTGGAGCAGGCGTTATTATCATCCTCAACAAAGACTGCACGTTGCGGCGGCTTACTGGCACGGCGCCAAGCGAGCTAGACGAAGTGCGCCGCAGCCGCCGGGAGTGAATTAGGCCTACGCTCTCGGCCGCGTTTTGGAACTTTGATCGTGGCGAAGCCATATCGAAAGTTGCGCAGCGCTCATAAATTCGAAAAAAAAAAAAAAGCGAGATCACGGCTCGGGTGCATCAGAAGCGCATCCAGCGGAGGACGGCGTGGTGGCGGAACGCGATTCATCGGTCGAAATGCCGACTTCACCTGTGTCGGCGGCCGCCTCGACGACGTCAGTGATAGGAAGCGTGGTAGAAGGATCGACACGACGTTCTTGAGTAGCGCCGATCGTGCGCAATAGCAGAAAAAGACTGAAGATAAGATCTCCGGCTTATCGGCAACTTCCGCTAGCGAGTGCAAGCTGCGCACGCTCGCAACAGCGTGCCAGGGCTCTGACCCGTCGGCGGTTAACTACGGCATCGTCGACTTCTCCGCAATCAACAAACTGCTTGAAATGACATGCACTGGGGCCGTTTCGATTGGAAAATGTGATAAGCTACTCTCCTGGTGTCTTCTAAGGCATTTATTTGCAAAGTAAAGCATTTTACTTGTGTAGCGCTCCTTGAAGATACAGCGTTTTGTTTTTTGCTTTTTTCTCAGTTCCAATTTTTTGGCCACCTTTCATTCTTTTAGCGAGCGTTTCTCAGCTTTGGTACACTCGATTTTGATCATTTTTGTATTACTGAAAAGCTGGATGTTTAGTGAGTGCAACAAAGTGTCATATGTTACTATAAACAAGCGTAAGTTTTTACAAGAGAGAAAATAACAAAAATACATTTTCTCGGTAATCGACTGGCGGATTTTGAAGCTTCATAACTTATGTTGTAGGAAAGCTAGAACCATAAAATTTGCTTTTTGCACTCTGATAACTGTAGAATGCAATGACATTTAATTCAGCAGGATCCGAGTAGCCAATTTATTAAAAAGGTGATTAAACGAAATTTTAATGAATGATTAATTAAAAAAATTGTCGTAAGGGCTACATAAAAACTGAGTTCATATTTGATATTTACACATGTAAATACATGATCACCGAAGTTTTCATCATCCTAACTTAAATAAAAAGATGCTTCATGTCAAAGTGCCTCTTCCCCCCTTAATAGAGCTAATGTCGTAGGGTGTGTCAGTTCTCTAGATGGGGAGGCATCGAATTCAGCAGTAGACAGCATTATGGATTAGATGTCTTGCTGTCAGGTCTGGATAGTCAGATAAATCAGCCATTGTGTGATGAATGAAACCACAATTGCCATAAGTGGTTGTTACTGCACCATTGCTTTCGTAGAAACGTAGCCATCTCGTGCACTTTCTGGCATGAAGGCATCTGATTAATCGAACTCGGTTGGTTCCATCTAGAAATGCAGGTAGAAAGTGCTTCATTTGTTCCAAGAAAATGGTAAAAAAATCTCTGACTTTCGTTGTCCAGTGAGGTCTTTTTTTGTTGATTTGTTTGTTTGCAACCTTGATTGTGCGTGTGTGTTCCTGCAGTAATCAGTTTAGCAGTTGCTGCAGAGACTTTTTCTTCAGATTTTGTGTTCGTTTCCTTGACAATTTTTTGGGAAATGCATGCATGTTTGCATATTGCTGCCTCTTACTCGATTGCTTTTGGAGTACTGTCTGTTGTTTCCTTTCAGAGTGTACCGCTATTGCTGCTCTAAGACAGGATATTACATGCAAGCCATGAATGACCTATTTACAGAGTTGGTGTGCAGTAGATGGGCAACAGCTGTGCTTAACTTCCCCATTTTTTTCCACCTGCAGGCTAGAGACCAGCAAAACATGGGACGTGGAAGGGGTCGAGGTAGAGGGGGCTTTGATGGAGGGTTTGGGCCACCAGGAGGTCCTGGCATGGGTCGTGGTGGTCGTGGTCGCGGCCCCGGTGGGGATGACGTGCACGAGGTTCAATACACTGTGCCTGCTAACAAGTGTGGCTTGGTCATTGGCAAGGGTGAGTAGGGCAGTAATCTGTGCTTTTGGTATGTCATATTTGACTATTGAGCCGTGCATTGACTTTTTGACTAGCACGCATGCATGTTTTAAATATTAGAACTTCCTTTGCAATTAGCACACTTTATTTCACATGAAAAAAGTCCGTCAACTTGTCTTGCTTCTTGCGCGCCGTGAATTCATCAAGTCATCGTCAATATTATATAAGCTTTCCAAATAAGTAAATTTAGCACCTTCCGCCCCAACAGCGGTGATCGACGCTGAACGCTGATGCGAGCTCTGTAGCGCGGTAAAGGGTTTAGCGGTCGTGGCGACGGCTGGCATTTTCAAACCGCACGGGTCCGTTTCCGCAACACCGGCAACGTCTGCTATGACCTTGGCATCGATGCAGTCAGAAACAGCTACGTCGTTATCGGCACCGATGAAGTCACTCGTTGTGCCTCCCGTCCGATACGGGCCCGGAAACGCTAAGTCGCAAAATTTACTGACACACCGTACGCCGTAGTCGGTGGTCATGACGCGCCCGAAGTCGTCACCTGGCACCAAGGCCCATAAGGAAACAGTGCACGACGGTGCTTTACTTGACGTCGTTTCAAGCACCGGTTATCCTTTTATCGCTACAAGTGGGACAATGTTTAGTCCGACTCCCGAATGACGATTATCAAGAACAAAGCGCGAAGTACACACAGTACACATTCTGCAAGAGAACGCTGCACCGCTGCACGAAGAAACATTTCTCCACTGTCGACATGTCGGCGATACCAATGGCACTTGTGGCTTTGCAGAAGGCAGCCGCTACTTTGGCGAGAAATGCGAAAAAAAACTTAGCCTCTGAGATCAGCGTTGTAAACCGAAAACACTAAAAATTTGTCACGAGATTGCGGATCTCGAAGGCCATGCTTTGCGGGTCCGCATGCCATCGTGCGCGAAGAGACAAGGAAGGGAATGCAAACATTACAACAAGACCGCGAAGTCACTTCGAATTCTCATTTTGGTGCCCTCGGCAATCAGCCTCTTTGAAAAACACTAGCCCATGCGCACGACGAGGGATTGGAACTTATAAGAACGCGGCCGAAAAATGATCAATAGCTGTTAAAAAAAATGCACTTTCTGGGCTTCGGCGCTGGGCAGCGTTCGATACAGCGGATGTTTCGCTGTGCGGGAGTTCGATATACGTGCACACCAACTTTTGCATGGGAAATTGAAGGGGATTTCTCAACTGTTCGATATAGCCAATAATTCGATATATCCGAGTTCGATATCGGGATCGACTGTAATAGCTGGTGATTCGGTGTGCGTGACAGTCTCGGACAGAGTCCAGATTATCGACTGTAGATCTCGCAGCTGTCCGAAATATCGGTCGTCTTTACACATTACTTCTGTGGGATCATCGGCAGTGCTGCGCGACTGTCTGAATTATCGGTGTCCGATTTATTGGTCGGCGACTGCATTTTTTTCTGTGCTTGGAGGCAGTGAAGCAACCAAAAGAAAATCTGGTCATTAAAAAAAAAAATTAGGGCTGAACTGGGTGAACCATGTACAGCTCAGACCACTTATAACGTAACCGCTTGCAGTGCAGTACCGGCTATAATGCGGGTTTTTCTGACTCCCGTTTACTCTCCCATAGAACTCCATGTATACCCATACCGCTTATTGTGCAGACCCCGGAGATGAAAGACCGGTTATAATGAGATGAAAGACCGGTTATAATGCGAGGGTGCGAGCCTCAGCTGAGATGCGCCAGGGGGGAGGGAGCTGCCACAGCATTACAAAGGAGGAGGGTTCCTGGAACAAACAAGGAGCGGGGGGGGGGGGGGGGGGGATGGCTGTGGGGACAGCAGCCCGCCGCAGGTGCGTGGTGTGAGGAGGGGGAGTGGTTGCGCAGCCAACGGAGAAGCCTTTGCCCCCTTCGGCCGCTTGACATGCGCGCGTCGTCGTTGCTTCGTCGTAGAGCGCAGATATCGCGCGTGCAACCTCGATTCCCCCGCAAGTAACAATGCTTTGAGACGCGATTGAGCTTTCGCCTTTGCCACCAACAGGCGGACTTAGAAGCTTGAAAGACTTTTTCAGGATAGTTGCCGCGGCTGTTCTCCCGATCGCGAACCGAAACTTCGTTTCACGCGTGATGCCCTCGGTTTAGCTCGCGAGTGCGATCTCTTCTACTCCCGATCTCCGTGTTGCCTAGGGCAAGCTTCTCGCGGTGGCATGCCAAGTTGCAACGCGCACGCTAGGCCTAACGAGCGCTAGCTGCCATGTCGGCGGCTGCGGACTACAGAAGTTGCGGTTTGGTGCCGAGTCAATGAAACATTTTGCAAATGTTGCATTTAGAACGGGTGACTTACATCTTTTACGAAAACGCGGGCGTGCGTGTGAAACACTCGAGTGGTGGTTTGTGGTCGCCACCGTTTTCGACATCGCGGACGCGCAGTGTGTTACCGCGGCGACTTCCCGTGACGGCGCATTTTTTCCGCGTTCGTTATGTCGGCACCGCAGGTCCGCGGACGCTAACAGTTCAACATTTTCAAATGTAAGCAGATGCAAACTTACCCCAGTCGCATGCCGCGATAGTCGGAATCGCGCGCTGCCTGTTGGTCATGTTTTGTACACGTGCAACCTTTCAAAAATGTTGTTTGGTTATAGTGCGGTACCGCTTATAGTGCGGATATTCGCGACTCCGGCGACTTACGTTATAAGCGGTCTATGCTGTATATTGGAGTGATGTTAATGCTGAGCTGTATAGGTTGTTGCGCACACAACTCATTCAGTACAGTACTTACCTCTTTGACATTCAAGCCTGAATGACCTTAGTACGTCTGGTGCTTGTAGCTTGCACAGCCTCGTACCCCAGGTCACTGGTTGTTGTTGGCCTTGTGGGCAAGGAAACCTGTGCGACATAGAAGTGCATAGCAGTGAGAAGGGTGGCTCCTCCTCTTTTAGGAGTTACCATGGTTGATGCTTTGTACAGAATTAAGTCTGTTCGGTTTGCTGCACCACCCGAATTGGCTTGTAAGGTGCAGCAGTGCGGCACGCAACCACCCCATTCGTTTTAAAAGGTGCAGCACTGGTTCACGATTTTCCTGCACCCCTTTTGTCTACTGTGCCAGCTTGGTGTAGACGTGTGTGCATGTGCAGACGTATACTAGCAGTGGAGCAGAAGTCTCTGCATCCAGGCACGTCTACTGATTCTACAAAGCATGAGGTGTGTTTTGCCAAGGTGCACCTCACAAACTGTCCACATGCGCGTTTTGCCACCCCTCAAAGTTGCGTGGACAGCAAACAAGTAAGGCTTGCACCAACTTCAGCTGCACAATTTATGAACTTGTGCACCGCCGTGAACCAGTTCAGATTGGTGCAGGCGAATCGAGCAGGCCCTATTTCTTACTGGGAGCAGGAAGTTGTACTTACTTGAGTTAACAAGTGGGCAGACTATTGGGATGCCAGCGAATTTTATTGGATGTTTTAGATCGGTGCTGGTGGTGCATGTTTTTTCTTGGTATCCAGGTGGAGAGGCCATTCGTCAGATAAACCAGCAGTCTGGTGCCCACGTGGAACTGTCCAGGGCACCCCCGCCAAACCCTGTGGAGAAAGTGTTCATCATTCGGGGCAATCCTCAGCAGATTGAGCATGCTCAGCAGCTGATTAATGAGCGGATAGGTGGGGTAAGTGCAGGCAGATTCTTCATAGTGGTTAGCTGCAGTAGCTTAGCACATTGTTTAGCTTTTTTTTTTTTAGCTCTTGTTATGAAAATCCTGCAGAGTAGTAGTGCCTGAAAAAAAAAAAACAGTTTGATTCTACTATGTATAATCAGTGCACCAAGAGTGACTTCTTCCTTTTGTGTTTGTCCCACGTTTATGGGCTGCTGTTAAATGATTGGGTAGCCAACTAACCCGAAGTCTGTTTACACTAAAGCTAATTTCAATTTTGTGATCTGCTAATAGCTTGACAACAGTCAAGATCAGTGTTCCCTGTATAAGAATTTATGCATGTAGGCATCATTGTAGCTCTGCCATATTAGTTCTCTGTATTTCACTCTCTTTAGCACGCTGTGCTCCATCATTACTGGTAAAACATTAACTGTGCTCCAACAGACATGGTAAGAATTTGACGTTTGGTCAAGGTGGAGCAATAGGACTTGAAGGTGGCAGTGTTTCATGTCTTGAGTGGCTTACGTAGCTGCTTCTACTGGGGAAGATATGAAGTTTTTGAAATTGCACTAGAAATATTAGGTAGGAAATGTAGCTTCGGGGTGTGCCTTCACAACTTTCTTTGATACCGTGGCTTTCTGTACAAGCTATACTGAAGAAAAAGTATTAAAAAATGAAAGTGTTGGAATTGTACGAGGACTGCTTCGTTCATGTCACACAGTTTTAAATTGATATGATTGTACAGCTTATCACAGGACCGTGCACAAATAAACGTAAAAGCTGAGAAATGGGAAAAATTGAATAGGAATGAATTAGTGAACTGCACAGAATTTAATTTCACTTGAAAATTTTTATGCTTAGGCTTAAATAAACCATGCTCATGTTGGTCACTCGCATGTTCTACTTTTGTTACTGCTTGCGAATTTGACGCCTACCAGTATGGGCAGAATCGAGGCTGTCGTCACACTTCCTTGGTTTAATCCTGGTCATGGCAACAGCAAAAACCCTGTGTTAATCCCTGCTCCAGCCCATCTGGTGACAGATTCGTGACAGGGTGACATCGCTTCAACTTGAATTTTGGTACCTGGCTTTTGTAGGTGCGCGGTGTGGTTGCAGTTTTGTCACATCAATTCGCACACAGTAGCTTTGGTGCCTTGTTTGACTTCTCTGGAATCCTGCACAGTTATTGCAAAAGAGGCCGCGACCTGTGTAATAAACTGGTGATTTTTCTGCAGCCTCCGCCAGGAGCGGCCAACGGACAGGGCCCCCCTAACTACCACAGTACCCACAGCCATAGTAAGTATCATGCACACATACTTATTGAAAGTACTGCCAGGCATTGAGTGCTAAGAGCATTTTTTTTTTCTTCAGCCAACAGCCTCCGCCCCCCCAGCCATATGCACCACAGGGCTGGGGAAATGCTTACCAGCATTGGCAGAACCAAAGTGCACCGCCAAATGACCCCTGTGAGTTAGTATACTCTTATTTCGTGTGCGCTTGAGGGGAGAGGTGGGTCCTACAGTTTTTTTTTTTTTCCATATTTGATTCCATATGTCCTGAACTTGTTTTTCATGCTGATTCTAAATCTGTAGTTAGTTTTTCAATGGCTGTACTGGCTTCAAAAAAATGTTGGTCCGGAAAAGGCACAAACCCAAGAATGTGGTTGCCATGGTCAAGTTCGCGAGGGTAAATTGTGTGCCATTTTCCTTGCCGTCGTTCACCATTGTCCGGCAGCTTGAACTTCCGCTTCATTGCTGGCTGATGATCTGATGACAGTGGCGGGCCCAGGCGGACAGGGTGGTTCTTGTAGAGTGCAGCAGGTAGTTACAGCAGTGCGTTCTTCTCCACATCAGCTGTGCGTGGTATGGACACTTTTTTTCGTATGTCAACGTGAACACAAGCAAAAACCGATGAATATGACACTTGTAACGATGCACGACACTGGCAGAGAGAACGGCAGAACAAAAATAATGGCTGCCTTGGGATGCGCCAGCCAGTGGCAGGGGCTGGCATTGCACGCGTGCTCCGGCCAATGAGCATTCAGAAACCCTTCAGAAATGCACCAGTAGCAGCCATTCTGTCTGAGCGATGCCATTTGCATACGTGATGCTTCACAACAAGCCCCTGTTAAGGCAGTCGAACAGCTGCGGCACTTGCATTTTCCATACTTTTTAGTGGGGGTTACGTACAAGCACGTACAAAATGTATGCTTGTACCGTAATAGCAAGGCTACACGCGTTAGGTGATCCAAAAGCAGCTCCCACTCACTTTGCTCCTTCCTTCGCTAAGCTCAGTTCCACTTGTCTCTCTTCCTGGCCGAATGCTCCTCGCCGTGCGAGAGAGAATAGTGGTGAGCACACGTATCTGCAAGCAGACAAACAGGTTCTTTTTGTGGATTACATGACCAGACCGAATGTTGACATCACGGTTCCTTCGCTAAGCTCAGTTCCACTTGTCTCTCTTCCTGGCCGAATGCTCCTCGCCGTGCGAGGAGAGAATAGTGGTGAGCACACGTATCTGCAAGCAGACAAACAGGTTCTTTTTGTGGATTACATGAACAGACCGAATGTTGACATCACGGTTCCTTCGCTAAGCTCAGTTCCATTGTCTCTCTTCCTGGCCGAATGCTCCTCGCCGTGAGAGGAGAGAATAGTGGTGAGCACACGTATCTGCAAGCAGACAAACAGGTTCTTTTTGTGGATTACATGACCAGACCGAATGTTGACATCACGGCCAACACTGAGGATACTGAAAGGTCTGGAGAGTAGAAATTGTTTCTGGGAATTTGTGCCGCTGCTGCGTTTGGCATTCTAATCGTGACGACATTCTGAACACTGTGTGCACATTTACTCGAAATGTTGTAAAATTATCGGAGGCGTCTTTGGGACCTACAGTGTACAGAATGTAGAATATCATTCCTACCAGTCTGGGCAGAATTGGGGATGTCTTTGCAAGTCCCTGCATTCAAATCCTGGTTCAGGCAACAGAATAAAGCCCTGTTTTAATCCCTGCTCCAGCCAATCTGGTGACAGATTCATGACAGGGCGACACTAGTGTCATAATTTGTGCTACACTCAAACCTCGTTATAGCGAATACGGATATATAGGGATGGGCGAATAGCAAATTTGAGCTTCGGAAGCGAATAGTGATTTGGTCGAATAATTTCGAATCGAATAGTTCGAATAGTATATAGTGCATATTATGAAAATTAGCATTTTTGTCATGACCCTGCACAATTTTTAAGAATTGGAACTAGGTATGAGCGAATGTCAATTTTTCCTTTAAATGAAGTGGAAGCAACCTTGAATAGTATCAAAATTTGAATTGCAGTAGGGTGCAAGTTAGAAGTGGTACAATATGTTACATTTAAAAATACTATACTTAATGCATATAAGCCATATAACACGCTTTTGAACTTAAAAAAATAGTACACTTTGAAGTGTGGCTTTGCGGCAGTGCAGATTTCTCCTGTAAAGGTTGTTTCACGGTACGGCACCCCGACGCTGCGTGAAACCACCTTTACAGGTGGTTAGTGCGGTCAAAAAAATTATATTTGTTCATTTCGAATACAGTAAAAGCTTGTTAATTCGACACCCGTTAATTTGGAAATTCGGATAATTCGGACGGCTCTATTGGTCCCGGCCGAAGTGCATGTTAATTTATGGGACCAAACCTTCGTTAATCGTCAGAATTGGGCTCCGCACCGCTAATTCGGACAAATTCTGACGGCTGCCGCTACACAAATGTGTGGTAAAGCAGCGCTGGCACCACTGGGCGAAACCGAAACTTGAGTGACATCGCTATCGTCATCAACTAGTGGGGGCGATCGCAGCGTCACTGAACATCGGCGTCTTCTTTCTTCGCTCCACTGCGCCTCCGACGCCATTTTCCCTTGTGTTGTGTCGGCACCGTCTCTTCGTGCGGAGTTCTTGTTTTTTCCCGTGTGACCGTGTTACATGTGAGGCCCGAGCATGCGGCAGTAGCCGACGGTGGCATCGACGAGGTGCCAGCCGAGTCCACCGACGGTGACTGCCGACCTTCGATGCTGTCCTTCCCACAGATATGACCCTTCAGGACTACACGCGATTGATGATTGTGTCGCCACGACTGGTCTCCTGCCCGATCAAGAAATTATTAATGATGTCGCGACCTCATCGCACCTCACGGGAAGTCTTGGAGGCGCTTTTGATATTAGAGGGCGTTTGCCTGAGCACTTCCGACAGTTTGCGTGCTATTGGCCATTTGGAAACGTTAAGAAAAATTGTAATGTAAGCCGGAATCTGCGTGAAAACGCAGACGACCATTACAAAATACTTCAGCAAATAAAGGCACGCTTCTCCAACTTGATTTTAATGTTGTTTTCCTGTTCATTCGTTAATTCGGCATTCGGTTAATTCGGACATTTTTTCCGGTCCCGTGAAATCCGAATTAACGAGCTTTTACTGTAATATAAATTCGTATTGAAGCGAATTCGAATACTGTAATATTCGTTCGAATATTTGAAACGCCAGATATAACGAATCATCAGCTATAACGAAGTAAATGAAGAATAGTCTTGTCATAGCTACAGTGTTGCACATAAACGTTTATAACGAATTTTTGGATATAACGTTATTTTTGTGGCAGATGCGACTTTGTTATACTGAGGTTTGAGTGTAGTGCAGTAGATAAGCGATGCCAAAGTCTTGCCTCAATGATGTCCAAATTAAATTTTCAAGCGAAGGATGTTTTAGCGCTAACTGCTAGAAACAGATTCTTTTTTTCCTATCGGAACATTTTTTTTCCTGTTGGAAATAGTTTTTGAGATGATTAATGGTATGTTTTTTTTTTATTAAAAAGGAAATTGCCTAGCTTTCGGCTATTTTATCATTGAATATCCTCCCAAGGAGACTGCACAATGTTCTGACCAGCAAACATCTGTTTATTTCAGCTAAAGCAGCTGCTGACGCGAATGCAGCAGCTGGGCTGCATATTATGCACAAATATGGACAGCAGGGTGGCCAGCCTCCACAGGACACCTCAGCCTCCGCAAGGAGGCACTGCTCCAGCAATGCCCACTCAGGCAGCTCCCCAGCCGCAGCAACAGCAGCAGCCTCCACAAGCAGGGGCACCTGCAGGTTGGTCCTATTGTGTGCATGCATACCACGCAGCCTTATTCGTTTTTTGATGTATTCGGGTTTTACCACAAAACTAACACTGCTCAGCGCAGGCTGTGCAGCTATGGTTGGGAAGCCTTTCATTTTTACCAGTTGTTTTCCTTCTTCACCATCACAACCACATGACAATATACGGTAGTACAGTAAAAACCCATCGGTTTTTCGCAGGACTGTAACAAACGTAAGTTTAGTTAATGAGGTAGAGCAAACGTTATTCTAGTGTGCAGGACTCTCCAGTTTTTGTATTTGTGGTGGAAGATATGGAAGAGCATCGTTGGTTTTGTTTTTTTTTTTTTCTACAGCTCTTCTATTCCGCAATGGGTCACTCGAGGAGGGTGATTTTCAAGCTTGAAACCTCGAAGTTGTATGTCTTTAGAGAGAGAGAAAAACAAAGTGACCATTTTGTGATTGCACTATATGCACATGCTCCACTAGCAGCAGTTTCTTGAAAGCCTCCCAAGAATGGGCAGAGTGCAAGTGGTATTTCAACACTTGCATTCAATCATGGGAGGCTATAGCAGCTCATCCCCATTTTAATCCCTGCACTGGCTTTCCAGTGTCAGATTCATGGTGGGGAGACATTAGTGCTTGCTCAGGTGTTGCTTTGCACCTGCAGTGATGATTTGTCAGTGCTGTTCATTCTTTATCCTTAATGTTGTATTTAAGTGCCTTGCACATATCAATACACTTTGCATTGAATGAGGTTTGAATTCAACCGATCTCTTTGACCATAGATCGGCATTTGAATGATCCTAGGCTAATAAAGTGCTGTGCACACCTTTACATCAGATTTCATTACAACCATGCTTGGCTCATACGTTGTCACTCTAGTCCACGGAGTAGTCTGGTAGATCAAGAGGTAGGGAGGAAGAGGGAGGCTGCAGGGATTGTAGCAGGTCAGAACATAACAGTGTAAGTCTTTGGCTAAACCCAAGGACTGCAGAACAGTTTTAAGTATTCGCTGTGCGAATAGCAAAATTTTGGGTGTGAAGCGAATTCAAATATTGAAGTGTGAGCGCGAATCGAATAGAATATTTCTAGAATATTTCTAGAATATTTTTTGAATACTTCGAAGTGAAATTGCAGAAAAAAGTTAGAGGATTCCTAAGCATATTCTTATGAGATAGCAACATGAAAGTGTTTCTTTTCGCTAGGTTGATGAAACACTGGCGGGGTGGTGTTTCATAGTGTCTTATCAAGAATGAGGCAATGTAGAGGCCGAATTCTATTTATGTACATGATTTGGTGCAACCAAAGCGTTGCCGACAACACTTTACACGTGATAGGCAAAGATGCCATTTCCTCAGCCTCTCCTCCTCTCTCAACTTCTGTGGAGGCCAACTGATGTGGCGGACAAGGGGTGCTCCGTTCAAGTCCGGAGTTCGAAATCTGCCTCGTAGACGTCGATATAGCGTAATTACTCGAATCTAGGCCGACCCGATTCTAAGCCAACCCCTTAAAGTCCAAAGCCCGAAAAAAAAAAAAAAAAAAAACTTGCCTCGAATGTAGGCCGGGTAAAATTCACAAAGAGAAAACAGTTATTGAAAATATGAAGATGAAACTGAAGATGCCGCGCTCATTCCGAGTCGTCGTCGCTGATCTCTTTGTCGCTGTCCTCAAACAGTGCGCAATCCTCGGTGCCATCAAGCGCATTTGAAGCGCCATCAAGCGCTCCCTTGAAAGCGCCGTCGCCTGGAGCACTTCCGTTGTCACTGGAAGGGCAGCTGCTCGCTGCGTCCGAACGAAGTCTGCCAATGCCGTCTCCATTTCAGGTTGACGGCCTTTCCGTGGACCGGTAAAAGCCAACCTCGTTGCGGCGCACGCGAAGAGCTTCTCCGTTGGCCCCTCCAGCGACACACATTCTTTTCGTCTACTCCAAAGTCCCGCCCGGCTTGAACGTTGGAGGACGACTCCGCGGCTAGCACAACTTCCTTTTACAGTCGAACCTCGTTAATACGTACCCGCTTTAAGCGTACTAACGGTTAAAACGTAGTTGCAACGAATCCCCGACGAGTCTCAGCCTAATGCATTCGCTGACCGCTTAAGCCGTAGTGCTTCACCCTACGCCTACGGTTAGCCACGATAACGTTTTGTGCCATAAAATTTTACTGCGCCGCTGAACTTCCCGACGCCACAATGTGCCGCCAAAGGTTTTCAGTCTTTTCGGGAAGTGCATAGATCGGTCGATCACCGATTCCGACTTCCGCGCGATTGCGGCGATGCCTTTGCGGGTAAGCATCGGGAAAGAACGAAGGTGAGGCGGCTGCCACCGACGAACGCGCCAGCATGACTTATCGCCGACAACCTTATCACAATAAGTATCTTCAGATATCTGCTCGGGTACGCGTGCGGCGCAGCACTACTTTAAGCCTACTGCACGCTTTAATAGGCGACAACCTGAACGCGCTGGGCCGCCGATCGCTGCCGCCTCGTTGTGCGGGGCCGTGTTCAAGCGCACGCCGCTTCGTAGAAACGAAACCAGCTCGCTGTTGCGGAGTTGAGCGTTGCTGGTCGTGGGCGACGAGAAACCTCTATGCATAGACGCCGTCACGCTAAACGCACGCGTACGGTACAGCAAGCGTAGCGCTGTTGTAACCATACTGCACGCTTTTATTGGGCGACCACCCAAACGCACTTCCGTCCGCTGCCAGGACCGCTAGAGCGTCGCGCAGTGCGCATCGCTTGCAGGAAGTTCGTCATCGCCGCGTTAAACAAGCTCATCTGTGCTCATCGCTGCATCTGTGCACGGTCTGGAGCGAAGTGGGTACGAAGAACACTCCCACGACAAATGCGCGCGTGCGGTACAGCAAGCGGCCCGGCAGTGACGCCGTGAGCCGAGAAGGCGACGCGCTGCACGCAACTAGCCAGGAGACGATCGGCTCCACGCAGCCGTACCGCGTTTCACTGGAGCTGTGTCAGTTTTCATTTAGTAGCAGATCGCGGTACAGACGCACACACATATATCGCGGAAAGCCGACACTGTCCGTTCTGTCGCTACGTTGGTCACTGCGTATACCGGACCCTGTAATAGTTCCGAAATGCTCCTGCCACCGCGCGCTATCGGCACTATCGGACGGTCGTGCGAGAGTACCAGAATCTTTTCTCCAGTTTGGGAAAAAGAAAGAAAAGGCTTTGCAGTGGGTACTTTAGGCAATATTTACTGTGGCACTGTATTTCTGTGCTGGCGGCGATAGCGTATGCGAGGAGATGCAAATTTTTACTTTTCTGTGCTGGCGGCGATGGCGTATGCGAGGAGATGCAAATTTTTACTTGGTGGTAATGCGTACTACCGTTTAGTGCGTAGTTATGCGGCGTTGCCGGCAGGTACGCATTAACGAGGTTCTACTGTATACGCCGCACTATAATGGCTACGCTCGTTTGGCGCCATTGAGCTACGCCACACACAGCCCACTCGAAGCGAGACTCGAACTGACGAACGGCTCGCCTCAACACTAGCCACAAAGATAAAAATGGCGGCCTCACGTGCGTACTTAAGCCAGGTGTTAGCTCTGCTACTAACAGCTACAATACTAACTAGGTGGCGCTAGCTTTGCAACACATTTCTCGATGAAAAATGGCGCGTTTTTCAAAATCCTCGAATCTAAGCGAGCCCCACTTTGGCACATCGTTTTTCGAAAAAGCCATCGGCTTAGATTCGAATAAATACGGTAAGAACATCTGAAATTTTGAATGCTAAAAAGCTTCGCCTTCCGATTTTCGGACTTCTTGCCCAAATTTCGGGTCCAAAACAGCATTGAGCCCCCACCTCTGCCACATCTTTCATCTCCTGTTGGAACCAGCGTTTTCTTCGACTTAATACATTTGCGAACATAGCAGAGCTTGAAAGGCAGCTTTGCCGCTATACGGGGGTGTGATGAGGTGAAGCATATTGAAAATCTAGGGACCACTTCCAATCAGACGTTGACTGTGTCTTGGCAGAGTTCGACCGTAACGGAGCTTGAAAGGCAGCTTTGCCGCAATCTCGGGGTGTGATGAGGTGAAGCTATTGAAAATCTGAAGGGGTCACTTTCAATCGGGCGTTAACTACAGTAGAACCCCGCTGATACGTTTTGAAGGGACCGTAGGAAATAAACGTAAGAGACGGGAAACGTAACAGCCGAAAATAGGAAACACGGCAAAATATTTAGTGGTACAGAATTTTATTTCAATTCTTACAAGCAGCACGAAAATTGGCGCGCTCAGCCACGATCTAGCTCGATGGATAGAAACGCGGAGCTTAGGACGGCCTCATCCACAGAAATGTAATCAACGTATGTGATTTTTTTAACACCAACAGCTGTAGGCATGAAAGAACTAAGCACACGCAATCACGACCATGCGAGCTCCAACCAGCTCGAACTCCTCCCGTTCTCCTACAAATAACGATGATGATGAGTCTACACCAACGCGATGGCAGAAGTGAATGCCAATCTCGAAGGCCTTGCTTTCGCAAGCAATTACGTCATACACGCCATGTTCGTGCAATACAAATCTCAAAGGCTATGGTTTTGTCAATAGTAAATGCCAATCTCGAAGGCCTTGCTTTCGCGAGCGTACGTCATAGACGCCATCTTTGCAATTCGAATCTCGAAGGCCATGCTTTTGTTTGCATCAATTGAAAGATTCTGTTGCTTGCGCCTCTCATGCGGCTAATATTACGGTCAAACGAGGCCAAGCTGCGTGAAAATGCACCATGGCCGCTCTCTTTGGTAGTCACTCGGTCGGCTCCTAGCGCACTTCGCGACGTATCATACGGGAACGGTCCGACAGTTACGACGTAACAGCGGGGTTCCCCATACATTGTATCCTATAGGAGCTATGCCGGGACCGGCGGAAAACGACGTAACAGCCGGGAAAACGCAGCAGTGAGGAACGTAACAGCGGGGTTCTACTGTATTTGTTTTTGGGAAGTTCGAATAGTAAAATTCCAGTGCAAATCGAATCGAATAGCAAACACTATTCGAAAAATATTCGAAATTTCGAATATTCGCACACCCCTAGTTTTAAGTGAAATATCGGAGCAGATGATGAGCAGTCTTGGGATGATTAAGGCCCATTTGTTATCCAAAGCTGTTTGTCATACTGCACAATTTAAAACTGACAAGCTTTTTTTATCAATCAGCATTGAGCCTATGTCTGGCTTACAGTTCACGTTGGGAATAAGACGCATTTAGCATTTGCATGAATCTGTTTGTCGATTTACAAATGCAGAAATTAAATTTTTAATTGCAGTTATATGGCAGATTTTAGGCCCCAAACTGCCGGGTAACCCCTGAAGAATCTTTATTTCAGTGTGGCGGTGGCAGAATTCTGACTAGTAGTGCATGCAAACTCATCTTAAGATGCCTTTCATTTTGGTGGAACAGGTGCACAGCCGGACTACAGTCAAGCCTGGATAGAGTACTACAGGTCTTTAGGGATGTTCCGAGAAGCAGAGATGATTGAGCAACAGGCACGAGGCAACCAAACCCAGCAGGTAAGGAGGACGATTCGCTTGTCCAGCGCTAGCTGTGATGCCTGTTGGCTACATTGACAGCACTCCGTTGGCTATTGACGGCTCCTTACCTTTAGCCTGTGGGTGTGCATGGTTGGGCTGTGCTGCACATTTTGCATGTCCCACACTTAAAGGTGGCAGGGGCGATGCACTTTTCACATGGCTTTATTGTGCTCTAGCGTATGTTTCTCTGCCATGCTTTATGTTGGTGAGTGGTAACGCGTCAGCTTCAGTGTAATTTGGCTTTGCATGCTATATGTGGTTGACGAATACTGCTGCTTTTACATGTGCTTCTTGTTGTCTCTTCTTCCATCAATTTACGACTCTGCACATCTGTCCTTGTTTTCCCCTTCTCTAGAAGTCTACTGAACAGTTCAATAAGGCAAGTATTTCTCTCTGCTGCATGTGATGCTGTGTGAGGGCAAAACTACATCTATTAAGAGCTGTCCGAATGGCAAACTGGTAGTGTGCCAAGCAGTTACAAAGAACTGCTTCTACCAAATGTGACATTCAAAGTGTCTTAATAGATGTAGTGCAGATGGCAGTGCTGAACCTTCGCTGCTGTAACATTGCTTTGAGCTGTAATATCCTAAGAATTTAGAACCCTGGAACTATGCACCCCTAGGAAGACATTTAAATACGGGTTACATGTGCTGTCAACTTCAAATGATAGTCCTGAAGGGACTGATAAAATCTAATAAATAAGCGTCGTGAAAAAAAAAAAAACACATCACTCACTCATTTCTCACTTTCTGGCTGAATTTTATACATCCCCTGCTCAAAGAAGCACACATAGGGTTCCAATTTAGGACATTCACATCAAAATGTCATTGGGGTGCTAAACTACGTATAAATATAACTCACCGGAATTGAGCATGAAACCATTGTTTTCAAGAAAGTGCAACTTTTCAAAAATGCCATAGCATTTTTGAAAAGTTGCATCAAATGCCAAACTGCCAAGTTGGTAACTGCAATGATGCTGACCAGGCCAGCTCAGACTGTTTTAAGAGCATAGTTGTGTTTTCTTGTTAGATTTGCACTGCTTGAATCTTCAAATTTAACTTTTTTGAAATTACACTTTTTTTATTGAGATAAATGCTATAATTCATTTCGAGCTACCATTTTCGTGCTAATATCTTACTGGAGCTGGTCGTAAGTCTTCTATATTCCTCAGTCATAGTTCCCCATGTTCTGTAACGTAGGATGCTCAATTGCATGTAAGATTGCCGACAGCTTAATCTCGAGGTCAATATAACGAAAGTTCAAACAATATAGATGTAGTGGTTGCCAGCCAGGATCTTCGGTTTTGATTGAATTAGCAGGCCTGCCCTTTCCTGTAACTTATTTGCAGCTCCTTCTGTGTGTAATGTCTGTGTGATAGTTATGTGCAGGAATGTTTAGCTGTCATCATTCTTTTGCATTGCTGAAGTTGTGCATCTTTTGACTGCTGTACTCATGCAGTAGCTGCGAGTGTAGAAGTGCATTAGATATAAGTTTGTCTTGCTTTTTGTCTAAAGTCAGCGGCACAGGATCTTTCCCTTCTGTGCATGTGTGTGTCGCATGCTTCACAGAGCCCCTTTCCTCTGCACAATTCATCCTCCTGCATGCACTGAACACCATATGCATGACTCTAGTGCTACTCATGAATGTCTTTTTGGACACCTTTTTTGTCTTGATGCTTTGCTTGCCCGTCTGCAGGAGGGCTTGGTACAGCTATCTGCTTCGGGTACTGAATCATTGCGTGCACGTGCGTGCACGCTTTTGTGGTGAGCAGTCTTCATGGCCGCACTGGCAGAAATGTATGAAGCTACTATCACCTGTAATTTTCTTTGCATTTTGCCTAGAAGTTCCTCAGGTATGCTTATAGACATGTGGCATGCAGATTCAGAACCCCTATTAGTATCTTTTCACTTGCTTTGATTGGGGATCAGCGAATAGTAAATTTGGGGTTCGAAGCGAATAGTGATTTTATCGAATAATTTCGAATCGAATGTCTTGAATAGCATATACTACATATTATAAAAGAGAATGGGTATTCTTGCATGACCCAACATACTTGCACAATATTTTAATGAATTAGAAGTAGGCACATGGGAATGTCACTCCTTGGTTCGAAGTGAAGATAAGCAACTTTCAAAAGGTGGCAATATTTGAATAGCAGTAGGGTGCAAGTTACAAGTGGTTAAATATGTTTTAAAATTCATTATACTTGCTGTATATAAGCCCTTATTACAAGCTTTCGAACTTCAAAAAATACTTAATCAAGGTGAAGGTAATATGTACATTTAACCTTGAAGTGTGGCTTTGCGGCAGTGCGAATTTCTCCTGGATAGGTGGTTTCACAGCATAGCGCCCCATCCTGCTGGAGCCACCTTTACAGGGTGGTTGCATGTGGTCAGTATGGATATATTCGTTCATTTTGAACAATGCCTTCTCTGGGTGTCGGGCTCTCCCATGCGATCTAAGCCAGGATCCACACGTCTGCGGCAGTAACTTCACCTCTCGATCCGTGCAAATACGTGCCCGTATTTGCACGGATCAATGATCATTCTCTGATCCATGCACTCACTCAACCTGCGGAGTGCACTGCCGTTGCCACAGATCTACTAGAGTTCAGGAAAAGCAGGACAGAGGAGGCTAACACCTGATTGCCCATAGCTGCCTTGTTACAAGATTCTTTTGTTGCGAATAATTTGATAATGCTGTCGCCTAAACACTAACAAAATGAATGAACTTGGTTGTGTGGCTGCAGGGACAGCAAGGTGCATTCCCTCCGGGTGGCAGTGGTCCGGCGGGCCAGCAGCAACCAGGACAGGCTGCTGGTGCAGCACCAGGCCAACCAGGGGCTGCAGGCGCCCCTCCACCTGCGCAGGGCTACCCCTACTCAGGGCAGCAAGGGCCCCCAGCAGGTGCTCCCCTGCTGGTCAGCCCTCATATGGGGCCCCCCTGGTGGAGCTGCAGCTGCCACAGCTCAGTACCCCGGTTACAGCTATCCAGGCTATGGGGGTGCTCCGCAGTAATCTCTACGATGACTGGTGAGTTTCCCTCCTCTCTGTGTTGCTCACTTGTGCAATCATTTTGTAATGAGTGCTAGCCTCTTCATTGCTGCTCATTGCAACTGTTAAAGCAGTCCACAAAGCAACAACTGCTTTGTGCCTGCTGAAAGGTTGCCTACACTGTCCACTGAAGGGGGAACCTCCATGCTCTTGAACTGCTTTATTTTACAGTTTGACAAATCTGGTACCACTTATGACATGTAGTAAGCTTCCATAAGTCATACGAGGGCAACTAATAGTAAGCACTGCAAAGTTATGTGAAGGCTCCACTCTGAGAAAGAAATGTTAGCTTTTTTAGATGCGAAGTATCTCTTGCTCGGGGGTATGTAAGGCGGCGTGGTAATCTGCACGCAGCGTTGATGTCCGCACTCACACTGCATGCGCGACTCTCCTCCTTCCGCAGCATGAGGCTGTGTTTGGAGTCAATTTTTTTTCCCCTAGAAGAGGTGCATGTTGGGGGGTCGACTTATACAGTCTAACCCACTTATAACGATCCCACATATAACGATCTATCGGTTATAACGACCGTATTCGGGTGCACTTAATATTTTCCTATGCTAACCATTGAAGCCGCGTCCAGATATAGCGAACATTTTTCAAAGCCTCCTACTTTTACAACGAACACTTCAGACACGGTCGCGGAAAAAGGGGCATACGAAGCGAAAAAAAGTTAAAACATGCCTTCTAAAGCGTGACAGAGGCGCGCGCTCGCGCGTGCCCGCTCCAGTTTACTCGCAACTAAGATACCCACGATCGGCGAGCACCGCACGCAGATTTCGGACGCTGCGAGCGACGTCACACACTTTCCAGGCGTTTCTTCAGTGGCAGAATGGCAGTGAGGAAGAAAAAAAAATAGTAGGCAGCATGAAGCCTTGCGGTCAGCTTTCGCACGGTAACCTATCCTGACGCCGTTCTCTGCAGCTACGACCGCCTGCGATGAACCAAACAATGCCTTGGAACGCAAGAAGGCATAAATGCAAGAAGTGATAACCGCGATAACTTTCCATCGCAAAAAGGTTCACTGCGTCCCTACACTCGCCGACGCCACAATGTGCCGCAGAAGGTCGTCCGTTTTCGGTAACGGCAGAGACCGGTCGATCGGTGATTACGACTTCCGCGCGATTGCGGCGATTCCTTCGCGGATAAGCATCAGAAAAGATCGAAGGCGAGGTGGCGGCCGTCAATGAACGTGCCATTATGCCTTATAGCCGACAACCTTATCACAGTCATCTGTAGATATCTGCTCAGCTGCGCGTGTGGCGTACACCGTACACTGCGGATTGACGGCGGTACGGGCGCGCCATGCTTACCGCCACGTCGTGCGAGACCGCTTTAAAGTGCGCGTCACTTTGTAGAAACGAAAGTAGCTCGCTGTTGAGCGGCGCGGGCACTGAGAACCGTCGATGCACTGATAGCAAGCGTACATACTGCGTGTTTGACTAGGTGACAACTGAAGTGCACTGCGCAACGTTGTGCAGGGCCGCGAGAGCATCGCGAAGAAGTAGAGTGCGCGTTGCTTGGAAAATGCTTGTTTTCGCTGCGTTGAACGAAGAGGCTACTCGCCGCACCCGTGCACGGTCCTGAGTGAAGCTGGCACGAAGAACGTACAAACGCGCGCATACGGCATACAGCAAGCGGCCCGGCAGAGACTCCGCGACCCTAGTAGGCGACGCGCTGCACGCAACTAGCCAGGGATGATCGGCTCCACGTCGCGGTACCGCGCTTCGGTGAAACGATGTCAGCTCATTGCAAAGGCGGTTAATTCACTCGTGAGCACGCAGCCGGCGTCACTTCACGACGCGAAAAGGCTTAGCTCGTCACCGAAGGGGTGTTAGCACTTTATTAAAAGTGCACAAAGGAAAAAAAAAACGGCTTGGCCGCTAAGCGCACGTTTTTAAGGGAGAGTCCATATACAACGAACTATGATATAACGACCACTTTTCGCAATACTTTCAAGTTCGTTATAAACGGGTTCGACTGTAATCGGCAATATATGGTAATAGAGTAGAATCTCGTTAATTCGAAAATTTGGATAATTCGTCATTCTCACACCCTCCCTTCAAAAATGTTCATAGCCCAATGGCAACAAACATTCGCTAATTCGACGCAAAATTGCACGCGCACTGGTTAATTCGGACTGGAGGGAAGCCAAAGACTGCGAAACTGAAACTGCATCTCGGAGGCCATGATGTTTATCGCATTGCATTTTCTTTGCCACACATGTGCAAACTTAAGGTCTCAGAGATGGGCTCCGGCAGCAACGTTGCGCTGTTGATGCCGATCGCGGAAGCCAAGGACAACGCATTTTTTTTTTTTTTCGAAAACTTATGAAAGGGGGCGCAAGGTGGCATTTTGGAGCATGCATTCTTTTCATTTGTAATTGAAGGCTAGGATGCAGAATTTTTTTGCGACCACCTGATGCGAAGGGAAAGCCACAGTTTCATTATCATCATCGGCGGAGAGCGTATAACAAAGGAACAGGGCCTCCGATGGATAGCGTGCGGACTTGCAGACGTCGGTCGTGCTTTTTTCCCCTCTTCGGTGCATTGTTCGTCTTACCGGAAGTGTCTGTGCGCGAGGTGGTGTGATATATCACCCTGCCATGATGTCAGAACCGGCGAAACGCGCGAACTACGCTGCGAAGGACTTGGCAACTAAAGTGAAAATATACTAAAGGCACTCAAAGACGGTGCTTCCAGAGAATAGGTGATGTGTCAGTTCGACGTACGTGAAAAACGAGGCTGAAATAATAGAAGCGTTTGAGGGCGAGAAATTTCACGCCAGACGAAAGCGATTGCGCACTGCAGCCTACCCACAACTGGAGGAAGTGCTGTTGCAGTGAATCTTTACTGTACACGAGTCGAAGCTGCCGTTGAGTGGACCACTTATATGCATGCAAGCAGGGAGGTACGCTCTACGAATGAACATAGATTCCTTCAAGGCATCTGTGAGACGGATGTGGCGCCCTCGGTGAGACTGATGAGGCATCCGACCAAGACTCGTGCGATGAACTACGCCCGGTGCGTCATACCACAAAAGAAGCCGCGGATGCTCTCGTCATTCTAGAGGAGTTTTGTTACCATGTCCCAGGCAATACTCTTGCGCTAGAGGGTTTGTCACATGCCCGCAAACTAGTCCTTGCCGCCCAGCTGTCCACAAAAAAAAACAAACAAAAAAAACAAGCATCACGTACTACTTCTCAAAGTAAAGGTATGCGATAAAGGAATTGAAAATGTGCGGTTTTGTTATGCATTCGTTAATGCGACATTTGGATAAATCAGACATTTTTTTTTCACTCCCTTGAGATCCGAATTAACGAGGTTTTACTGTAATAGCATGACTGGCACGAGAGGCGACTAGAAATCAAAAAGTGGATAGCGAGGGCAAAGGCATTTTTGTTAAAGAATCTCAAGTTGACAGGATCATATTTGCCGTGAATAAGTTGTATTTTGTGGGAACAGGCACTTCAATTTTTGGTTACAATATGATGATTTGCTTTGTAAATCCCACAATTAAGAAAAAAAAACTTGTTGCTAACAAGAGTATCAAACGTTAAGTACCATAAAAGCTCCATATTGTATTGGGTGAATTGCATATTTAAGCACATAACGATGCTTCAGATATGAAACATTCACGAAAATGTTTGGTGCAGGGTCCCCCCCTCAAGAAGTGTGTATGGATGCAGTAAACTTAATTCATTTGAATTTCCTGGCCTACTAAAATTGGAATTCTTCGGGTCGTACTGTAGTCGCTTCAAAATATGAATTGTGACAAAAAAAAAAAACTGGAAGATCTCAAGTCTTTATTAGCCATACCAACTTTTTGCTCTTCTACGTTAAGTGCCAAGAGCAGTTTTCAGAATGGGTGGTCCCCCCTTCATGAGCAGAAGTTAATGCCATCGTTAAAGAGTAACTTGGCATGTAGTTGGCATTTCAATGCATGTTTAGATAAAAGTTTTGTGTTAGCAACTGAAGCACGAAGGGGTGCTGCACTTGAGGTGAGTGTTCAGGTGAGTTTAGTTTGCCCTCTCTGTTGTTGCTCCATGAGTGTAGTGTAAAGGTGTAAATCACTCAGGTCACCTTGTGTGTTGTGTTGTCTTTTTTCTCCCCCCTTGTATCTCTTGCAGATTTTGAGCTGTCTGCCCTAGAAGTGTGCTACTACTACCCTCTTGCCTACTTGCCCTTGGTCCTCTTGATGATCATGATCTTGATGGTCGGGATGATGCTTGGGGAATGTTCACGCTCCGGGGCGGTGTGGCACAATGCAGAGCAGGCCCCTGAGATGAGAGTGATAAATAACATAACAGAAATCGTTGCTATCAAGAAATTGGCTCCTCTGCTGCCGGATTGCTTTTTGTGCTGTTCACCACACCCTTAGTGCACAGCTCCAATGGCCTCATTTGTTTTTAGTTCTCGCCATCATGGGGGGATCCTAAGGTTTGGGCGCAGGAGAACAGGTAGGCACGTAGTGGGCAACACAGCAGCAGACACATTCCGACATGCTGCTCTTGAAGGGCGAGTGATTGTGACTTCCTTCGACGGTGTCTCGGTGCAGACAAAGTATGATTGTGTAACACTGCACGTGCACATTAAATTCACATCTGGCATGTCATTTTTTTTTTTTTTTAATGCTCACACCACTATTCTAAATGTTGAAGTAACACTTGCTTTTTTTGAGGCAACACGATAGTTAAGCCATCCTCTGTTCATTACCTATTCGCACAGTTTTATTGTACAGTTCATAGACTCTCTGCGCCATCTCACATTTAATTTCGCCACGTAACTAAAATGGCCATTGGGGTTTTCTTTTCTCCCCTTCCTTATGCTCCTGTTCCCATTTTTGTACTCTGTGGAATAAACTTGTATGTGAGAAGTGCTTTTTTTCTCTGCAGCAGTGTGCATGTGTGTGTGCTGTTTTTGGGATATGGGCACCAAAGTGGAATGAAGGGGAAACTACCTGTGGAACTGACCTATTATACCTTGAGTGTTGAAACTGCAGGATCATTAATGTGTGCAGTACAGATCGATTTTTGCCAGACATTTATAAAGTTGAGGCACACTTACCTGTAATTTATCTGGAGTGATAACGGGGGTTTTCTGTGTAGTGACAATGTTCAGGTAGGTTGGGCTCTGGGTCCATGTTTCTCTGAAACATCTGCTCTGTTGGAGGGAGAAAGGGGGTTGGGGGTGTTGTGACACTGCATAAAGACCATTGGTGTGGTTTGGGTGATCTGTTTGGGAATGAACTCCATTGGATGCAAATTCTTCATGGCAAGCACTTGCTCTTCTCATTCTGATGCGGCTTGCATTCACGTTTCCGTCTTATGTTCTAGGGGGTGCCATTCACTCTTCTCCTTCGCAAGGAACCCTCGCAAAATAGCACAATCAGGTGATACGTCCCTCCTGGGCCACTGCTCTGCCGTCTGTGACCAGATATTTTTTTTTCCACTTGCGTGCCATTGCCGCTAACGTGATTGCTCTTTGATGCACATGAATACCTTTTTGAAGTGCTATTTATATATTTTACCATTCCGTGCAGCAAATTCTAAAGTAGTGCACTCAATATTCCTGAAAAATTGCGTTGATGAGAGCTTTTACGTGAATTCTTGGCCCTGTTCTGAATGACGTGCAGTGCTTTATTGTTTTGCCCATCAATGCAGTGCATTAGTTGAGGTACTGTGCTTAAAACGGTTGCAATTTTTGCGTGGGTTCAGTGAGTCTTTGGCCTTTTTCTTCGTGCTTTGCTACATTACCTTCTCTAATGATCTTTTGATATTTTAGTCCGATGCTTCCAATCCTTCAAAAGCTCAGATTTCGTTGAATACATTTTTGCGATGGGTTTGGTTTTGTGGGGGGCAGTCCTAACGTCAGTATTTTCGGTGCAATACATTGGAAGACAGTATTAGGGCGTGCGCGTGTTTTACTTACACATTTGCAACAGTAAATTCAAAGGTGGCTGTGAAGTTTCACGTTCAAGTTGTGATGTCCTGGTCAGTACCTACTATGTAATTTCAATGTTATAAGCAGACTGGATGCTGTTTCAGCAGTTGTCGTGTTTCAAGTTAATCTAATTGTATCAACTGCAGTGCTTATCGTTGCCGAGCAGGTTTTAGTTAGTCATGGCTTCACTTATAATTGCATTATTGATTGCATCCACATTCTACATAAAAGTTTAAAAATGTTGTGAATCTCGTTAAGGCAAAATGTAAAGTTAATTGTCCCTTTCACTTCACAAAGGTGTTCTTTATGCTTAAAAAAAGTGCTTTACAGTCGAACTCTCTTATGTCAGTGACGTGTGGCATATTGATATTCAAGTTGCGTAAAAGTGCCCGAGGCGTAGTGCTCTTTTTGAGAACTAGTTTAGCCCATTGGCTACCGCCAGACACCTTTGTGCAAAAAAAAAAAAGAAATCGCAGTGGTGATAAAGGACAAGTTTAAGGGGGAGACAATAAGGAAGCTCTGTCCACCTTCTCGGAGTACGTGTGAATCTCTGAGAAACTGGAGTATTTCTGGGACACCGTCCAAACTTGCGCTAGCCCTGTGCAAGTGCCCAGTTTCACGCCAGCGTCTAGACATGTTTGCTGTCACAGGCAGCAAGAAAATATTAAAGCAGGGGATGTTAATGGCACGCAATTTTACGTTTAAATCATTCTGGTGGGCGTTTTAAGTTTTACTGAGTTCGACTGTATATGCACGTGCTCGTACTGCAGTTATCAGCATTCTCATATGGCCATGCTCAACCCGTTGTCGTTGTGTTAGTGTGATGAATAGGTGTGCATCGTTGTGATGGCTTAAATGCCAGAGTGCTGATGCTCTGGTGATGTAGTAAGTTGGAAAAGGCTGTCGAGTCTGTCTCTCTGGTTCTTGTAAATGTGCTGCTAGAACTGCAGTGACATACCCGTGCTACGGGCACAGAAAATGGCATTGACTTCCTAATTCTTTGAGATTTAAGTTGAGCTGCGTGATGCCATATGGGGAAACCTTGTCGTTTGCCCTAATGTCATTTTCTACTTGAGGCGCTCACCAATACTCATTGGACTGTGGAATACGTCCTCAATGCTATGGGGTACGGGGTGCAGTATAAGAAGCACTTGAAATAGCATCTATCAAACAGGTTTCGTACGTCACTTCCGACAGCTCAGTTGAGCATTGCAATCACTTTGCCATGACGGGCGCCATGTTGCTTCTGGGCTTAAGATTAAACACGCAAAGGCCGAAGTTTCTATGGTTGTTTGCAATGTTGTTTGAAGAGAGCAACAAACACTATGTAATGGCACCATAGTGCGCTTATTTCTATATTTCAATAGCCTTGATTTCACATCACTTTCTATATGCTTGTTTATTTTATTTATTCTTTTTTTTTTGTATTGAATTGCTCACTTCAAAAAGCCACTCAACATACCAGGTCACATGACATTGGAATGTCTGGTAGCTCAGTCAAGAATGTCATTCAGGAATATGAATAGGCCTTCATTACTGGGTGTTATTTCTTGTGCCCGTGTGGCACGGGTATTAGCCAAAGCATGAGGAATTTTAGCAACCTAGTTTTGTGTAGGAATACATATAGTAATTTCACCTGAGCACTAGGAACTTCATTTTGTTTGTGTGTACTCTTCCGCTTTTTCTGTTGTGTCCTGCCTGGTGTGCGATATAAAATTCGCCTTTTTTTTCTGATAACCACTTGTAGGTTTTAGCTCAGTTGGTAGTATGAAGCTCCACCTCATTTTTCTCTGCCAAGGAACAGCATTTGATCATATTTGATGCATGAATTGTCCATGCTCACAATGATGTTCATGAAAGCCTGCACCATCAAGCTTGAAGGACCCCTGACAGCGAACTTTTTGTAGCTTTGTGTCTGGTAATTGCAAAACTGAATTGTAAATGCTAACGTATCGTATAATTTATGCTAGCGTCGTTAATTGTGACCAATTTTGCGTCTAAACGCCCGCCTAAAACCATAAACTAGTGCGCCACAGTGGGGGAGCACCTAAGATCACGTGCACTCAAGCTTTGGTGTCGTTGAAAGCAGTTTTAAAACCATAAGAAACCAGCGCACCACAGTGGGGGGCGCTAGTTTCACGCAGTGAAGAGTGAAACGATGTGGGTGCTTCGGTATGTCTAGCCTGTTTAGCACGTCTAGCCTGTTTAGCACGTGTCCCCTCAGAGAACAGCAAAAAGCATTCCTGGCCTAGAACTACCGTAAAAACCGGAACATAAGTCGGACCCTCTACTTATAACTACTGAAAATCGGAAAAAAAAAAAGTACATGGAATAGACAAAGTATCGGAAGGCGCGCGCCTTTACCGTGTAACAAACGCAATTTCAAATGATGCACAGTGAAAATGCCATTTATTTACACGCAAGTTCCACATGGCAGAAAGCCAAAAGATGGGCTCAAGCATTAGCTTCATAAAACTTCACAACAGTCTTGACAGCATTAATTTGGATACACTTTGAGGTCAGGTAGCAATCGCGACGAGAGCGCGGCTCTCTGTTGAACTGTGCAACCTTCGTTTCCACCTCTGATACACTGCGGTATGGCACCGAAACAGTTTTTCTGATCGCTGTCTGCGGTGTTTGTGGTGCACTCGATCTGCCCGCTGATCATAGCCATATTGCCACTGTAACCAGAGCTGCCGGCATCGCAGGAAGCAACAAAGAAACTATACGGCAAGATTGGAAGGAGAGAACACCATGCCAGATAAACTTCAGTTATTGTTTGTGACTCACAGCTCTGCTCGGTCACGTGTGCTAGCATCCCAACACACCTTTCACACGCTTCAGACCAGATTTCTTCGTGCCTTCGCGAACTCGATCCCCGTTTCTTGAATGCTACGGTAAACTGTCTTCGGCCACCAGTCGAGGAAAAAAAAAAAGCACCTTAGCCCAAATAGTCACAAGACTGCAACAAAAACGCAAAATGAATTGCCACGCAAGGCTGGTGGTAAACAAAGCGATGCCGATTGCGATGGCAATGGATGTGGTTGCCCATAGTGGCCAGACTTGCCAAGTTTTTCTGCCAATGACCGGTATATAAGACGGGGCCGACTTTTTAGGGCTGTTTTTTTTTTCTGAAAAAAATTCGACCTATATTCCGGTTTTTACGGTACCTTGAGAGCCGCACGACAAGAGTGAGAAGGGCGAGGAACGATAGCCCTCGCCGCGTGCCAATCGTGGTATTGTGTGTGCCTCGAAATCTTCTGTGACGTGGACAATCTCTTCACTCGTGGAATGTCACAGGGGACCGGGATCAACTCATACCAGTGGCTATGTCGCAAGGTGCTGCCAACTCGCATGAGCACCCACACTTACTTAAAGCCAAATGAAAATATCTTAAAGCTAACGCCACTACTAACTAGGGGTGTGCGAATATTCGAAAAACGAATCGAATAGCATTCTATTCGATTCGGTACTCGAATCGAATAGTACATACGCGAAATACCGAACATTTTTCGAATAGTTTCGAATAATTAGCGCCGACGGGAGAACCCCAAAACAATGAAACTTTGGATATTAAGGTAGCCCAAGCTTTACGAAACTACCGACGCTATATTGATACCGGATGAAGGCGTTTTTTTTTTTTTTTTTTGAAAGCTCCATACTCGCTCAGTTTTACTATGCTCCCCCCATCGCATTTATCAGTTTGTCTTCATCTTGTAAGAACTGAAGGGCACCTGCATTCAGCTTCATGAATAGCAATAGATGCAAGGGGTGTGTTTGCGTAAATTGTTTTTGGAGATACAGCTTTCAACATCGATGTCTACATGCCTTCAGTGCCGAGGACCATGTTGCGATGGCAGGTTTATGTGTTTCATTACCGCCTTAGCGGTATGCGTAGTCTTCGGCTCAAAATTGTTTAGATATTATGTCTCAGTTTATTAAAAGCAGGTGACAAAACTCTGCATCACTGCTTTATTTCAACCTACAGTTAGAAAATATTCGAAGGTTGTGGTCGCTGCTGTATACGAGCTACCTCAGATTTCATAACTGTGGTATTTTGTGTCTGTTAAAAGTAAGCGCAACGCTTTGGTAAAGTTCGTGAATATTTCTTTCAAAAAGAAAAAAAGATGCTGCGGAGTTCTAGGACCGTTTTGAGAATGGTTGTCTTACTATTCGAAAGTATTCGATTAGTATTCGTATTCGATTCGGTGTCATCACTATTCGTTGTATTCGATTCGGTTCCAAAATTCACTATTCGCACACCCCTACTACTAACAGTCAGAAGTACCCACGTATCAGGACAGTCAAAGAGCACAAACATCTTGAGGTTTCACTTTTGGTGTCGGGGGTCCTTTAAGTGTTTTGACAACATTGGGCTAGTTAGTATTCCATGTGTGTAAAACGGATGTGGTGAAGGAAACTGTTTCCTTTGTTTCTGGGCTATGGCAGTTGCATCATGCACTTGAAAGAATGTGCTTATTGTTGAATGCCCCAGGCTCATTGGAATGTAACATGTAGCAATTTATTTTGCTCACTTTTCCATGTGTGGCTCTTGCACAGATTGACCTGGTGCGAACTCTGTGTGCTTTAGCAATGGATTTTTCTTTTCAGTTCAAAATGTAGCACATAGACAGGCCACCAAGCACACGACCAGAGCAGGCTGCAAATTTAACTTATCTGGGATTTTTTCTTCAGCGTTACCCATCGTAGCTAAAGAAAGTTTAGCTGTGCTAATTTTGTTGAAATGAGAAAATGGTGCATAAGCATCTAGTGCAGTTATATTCGTGAGAGGCATTGCAATGTGCTCTCCATCTGAAGTGAGGCAGGTTGCTATTGTATGGGGCCGCTGTAGTCTAGATACTTCTAATGGCTTTCTTTATATTCTGGGTGTGTTGGATGATTTATGACATGCATGCCAGAAAATGGAAGTGTCGCTCACCCCCTCTGATTAATAGAGAGTGCAGAAAGTTGCGCAAAGTGCTGGTCATTTGCCATTTTAGGTGCTATCCTTAGGAGGCAAGATGTTGGGAATTGGGGCTTAGTTTTGCAATCCCACAAAAAGGCATTCACCGTTTCTAGAACTTCAGCAAACTTTACATCATTTTCATGAAAACACCAGGTATGGTCATTTTTAGTGACAGGACTTGTATTCATACATTCTGGTAAGTGATGAATGTATGTGATGGCTTTTAATGTGTTCTTTAAGCCATTCGTTCAAATTTGTAGTGCATAGGCTTGGGGTTTGGGTGTTGCAGCGCTATGTTGACAGGCATTTTTTGCACATGTGTGATGCTTAGTTTTCCTTTGTAAGGTGGAAGATGGGGTTGATGGCTCCATTAACGTTGCGCTGGTGCGATGTCTGCCAGTTTGATTTCTGGCATTTGGAAATGCTTCATTTGAGTTCATATTCTTGCTGCAATTGTTGGAATGAGTACGATGTTCCTTGTTGGTCGGCTGCTCCTCAGCAGATCTTTCACCTAGCTGAGTGTCCTTGAATTGCTTTTTATGTGGCTCCCATATCTTCGTTATCGTCATATCTGCATTAGCATGTTTACGTTCTGAGGAAAGACCAGCTGTGACTTCATTTACAGCTATTGAGGCTAAGGTTGGTGCATTGCTTCGTGAGATGCAGATGTGTCTTGATATGCTTAATCATTTCTGCAAGTGATTTTTGGCAAAAACCACTGCATTGGTGCTTTTACAATTGCCAACTCGTGTATTTAAATGTGCTTTGTAGGTGGCAAGGAGCTAATGGGCAAGTAAGGTACCTGGTTGCATGATCATTCTTTAAATGTTTTCTGCATACAACGTCTTCCAGGTCAGGCTGTTGTGAAGTTAAGATTGCTCGCTTGTCCCTAATGGATTTATCTGTAGCATAGTATAAGGTTAGCTACACTTGCTCTGGGGGCATTGATTTGTGGTTTTCCTAATTGCTTTATAGTGCTTTGCCTGCTTGGCATTGTTAAAGCTTTTACATGAGCGTAATGAACTTTGCAATAGGCAGTCGTAATCAAACCATGATTTTTGTGTTGCCTTGAGGATGACTGGCATGGCCCTCACTACACGTGCCTTCATAACAACAGTGTTGAGGTTTTAAATAGGGGTGTGCGAATAGTGAAATTTCATCTCGAATTCGACTCGAATAGTGGCCAAAATATCAAATCGAATATCGAATAAAAAGGATATTAATAATTGAAAGAAAGAACGAAGAAATGAATCTGCTCGTCCTCGAGCACATCACTTGGTGTGTTACAGCTACCGAAAGGCTTCAAACTGTCATGCAGAAACACAAATTGTTCCAATAATCTGGCTTCAGGCTCTCTCGCCGTGATGTTCGGTGTTTCCTGCAGTTGAAAACATGCGCTCATTGGGCACCTCAGTAGCAGAGTGGGAAAGTATCAACGCAATTTTGGCTATTCTGAATAAAATGCAGCTCCATTTTATTTCCAGTATTTAAAAACATCATGCTTCCTTGGGATTAGGGGCTCACTGAAGTATTTTGTACCTCTTGACTAAAGGTGTGCGCCAAGTGTGCTGGCTGTTTTTTTACGCTAGCAGTTCGACAGTCTCCCTGGCCTTCTGTACTGGAGCCATGATGTGCAGAAATGACATAATCTGTAAAACACATGCGCTCACTTTTGAACCACGATATCGAGAAAAGTGTTGAAGGAAGCCCACTGTAACGACGTTAGCGTTAGCCACCCCACCCTAACCAAGTTGTGCCATTGGCCTTTGGAATAGCTAAGCTATTCAAGTCTAATCGAATTATTCGATTAGGAAATATTCGATTTGATTTGAACACTAATATTCCCACCCCTAGTTTTAAACTTATTTGCTTGCCAAGTTAATGCCGTAGTTTGACAGTAGTCGTTGACCTTCACGTTATGTCTTTGCTCAGATACAACATAGCCACTTGAATTTAATGATGTTGCAGTTTCCACGTTTTGTTTCTGCTGGCAATCTACTTCGTTAATCGCAGCATTTTCAGTTGGCTTTGTGCAGTACATGTAAAGTTTTCAGTAAGTACCATAATTTGGAATGTACTGATCTTCCTTAATTTCATATTAGCTGTAAATTGAAGTTTTGTCACATTTTTATTGCATTTTTCAATGCATAGTTTACTGGTCGGGATGTACCTCTTTCTTTTGGGGATATAATTCTTGGGTCGTTATTTGTGCCAGCTGTGATTCATTCATTGCAGCCGTGATGCTTTAGTGCACGTGGATGCTCTCCATAAAGGGACCAGGGGAGGGCAAGGGTTGTCTTGTAACGTGGTGCATAGAAGATGACATCTGAAAAAAATTGAGACCTCAAGAATATTGAACACTGCAATATGCGGCTGAAGATTGCCACCGGGGATCACCTTGAAGCCATGAAGTGGGCAATGGGTTGCAATGCAGCGGATATTTCTTGCACGGCTTCATCTTACCACTGTGAGGCATTCTTGAATTATTTTTATTAAGTGTGCTGGATAATCGCTAGTGAAGGCCTTTTGTGGTGATGCTAACAAATGCGAAGGCTGCTTATGACTAGTGTGAATAAGTGACATGCCACATAGTTGAAAGGCTCGGTTTGCAGCTCGGACGACATTTTTAGCTCCTACTTATGTTTCATTAGTGCAATGTTGTGCCGTTTTTGTTTTACTGTCAATGTGGCGCACATGCAGTTGTACATTCTTGACGGTCTTCAGGATTTCTTAGTCTTGTCGAGGTACGCGGGCAACCCAGCGACCAAACTGCACATGAAACCGTTAACGCGCATTCATGAACGGAACGAGCGATTTCTTCCAAGTGGACCTTTCTCTTGCATGTTGGCGGCCCTTCGGTTCTTGTAGAGTCGTACGATTGGGTTAGGAAAGGGGTGGTGCCGGGCAAAGAGCTTTGCTTATACGATGGGGTGTTCACGTCATATCCGTGATCATATTTTGTTTGTGCGAGGGTTTCCCCAGCAGTGCCTTACGTGAATTGTGTTCGGAGAGTGAACCGTTCCGCATTTGTGATGAGAGAGGTTTTTACTGAAGTAAGTGCCTTAGGTGAGCGTGCTTGGTGGGGAAGAAGCGTGCTCCTGTTTGGGTTTCATGGGATTTATCAGTCTACGGCAGGTGCAGAGGAGCGAGCGCTTCTAGGACGGGGTTAAATTTTCGCTCCGAGAAATAGTGGTGCATTCCCCGACATGTGAAGGGCGTGTTGCTACCACCTTAGCTTGGCCGCCCTGCTCCTCGTGGCATGGAGAGAAGTCGGCGCAGGCATTACTCGTGAAGGGCTGACTGAAGGTAGTCGCTTTTCTATGTAGTGTCCCCTAGTTGCATATATTGCATTGTGGGTATGTTGATGCACACTTTGCAGCCACGTCTTAGTAGATGGCCAGACACAGGACGCCTTCGATGAGAGGTAAACCTTCGAGCTCGGGGCGATAGTCGCCGAAGAACGCAGTTCGGGAACGAAAGTGCATGTGTGTAGGAGGTTAGTCACTTCGTGCAGTAGGGGGGGGATGTCTTGACGCGTTGATGGAAATCGGGCCTGGCGGATCCGCAAGGTCCCTTCAGGTACTGTGCCAACGGGGAAGGCTCTGCATGAGTGTTGTTTTGATACCTGAAATAAATAAGTTCATATTAAATCCTCGTCGTGTCTTTTGAACGTGCATCGAGCAATGCGATGCGGGAACGTGTCGAGCAGCGATGTACTGTCAAGTTTGCCCGGCCCAATGCACTGTGGAGCTTGTCGGTGAGTAGCTGTGTGGCCGTCGCTAAGGAAATCCACGTGTTAACGAATATCTACAGACGTGCGGGGTGTCGAATGTGCCACTTAGTGTAGTGCGATCGGCCACTACTGAAATTTGCTGTATGGTTCATTAGGGTGGCTTGTTTGGGCAAGTTTGGTACACAACGCAAGTCTGGTGCAGACTTTCGTTGTGGCATCTGAATGCGCCCCCCTAGCAGGAACAGGTTTTGGTGTGACACAGGCATGTCTGAAGCATTGCAGCATACCACACTGTATTTTGTCACGCTTAGCCATTTAGTTTGTGACATCCATATATGCAGCCGCAGTAAACGGCGCGCGCACCTGACCTAAAGAGGTCAGCTTGTACACCGATCTCTATGCGCGCGCTGAAATAAAGGGCGGTATCTGTGGGGACGCGTTGCGCACAATCTCGTAGTTGCGCGGTGCTTGTATGCCTTTGTCCCGTGTCCTCTTTGAAGCTTCGCTGTTGCTAGCGCTCGGGTGAAGCGTTGCAGGTAAGGCCAAGCAAAACCCCTGCCTTACTGGTCTGCGCAGAGCGGTGAGCCCATCCCACGTCGGCTGCGCTTTTAATGACAGGTTGTAGCATGCGTTGATAGAATTGCGCAAATCAAGCTTTTTGAAATTCGCCGACGATTGCTGTGTGGTCGTTTTGATTTTGCGATAAGTTGAGGCGGTTCTGTCTCCTAACCGGGAGACCGCCAAGGCTGCGCATGCCGCGCTTTCATAAAGTCCTCGGGATCATTTTGAAAATGGGCGAACTTTTGTCCGAAAACTGCCGTAAAATTCCGAGCGAGCGCCCCCTGCTCTCCTGCCATTTTCACTGCTTCATTCAGTAAGGTTTAATTTTTCGTTGAGTTTCGGAAGAGAAAAAAAAAAAAAACTCAGCTTGTCTAGTGGAACGGTAGCAGGGACACCATACAGCAATATGACAATGGCGTCAGGCCCGTAGCCAGGAATTTTTTCGGGGGGGGGGGGGGGGGTACTTGCTGAAAGCCTTCACTATTTAATTAAAACACCATGTGTCATCGAAATTTCGGGAGGGAGGGGGGGGCACCTTCCCCCCTCTGGCTACGGGCGTGTATGGCGTACACATTGAATGATTGAAATAGTGACATTCAGTGTTTGTATTCGGTTGACGAGGGCTAATGACAGTGAAATGCCTATTCAATAACTTGCTCGGGATTTTACGGGAGATTAAAATATTCAGTCCGATAGAGCGTTCCAGAACACCAGAGTCCCTTCGACCTGCGAGGCTTGGGAAAACACTTGCGTTGGTCGAACACACCCCACGCGCCTCGCAGGTCAACCCACTACTAGTGCCTGTGCGCGAAAAGCATGCGTTGCGCTGTCACACACAGCGCGAGCAGGCACGAGGCATTAACACAGCAGCTCGATGCGTTCCGCGTTCGCTCTATCGGTTACGACCATAGATATTCTCTGTTACGACGACGGCGACGCCGCTCAGCGCTGGAACGGCGCCACAGCTGCGCTCTAAAATAGTCTCTGTGCTTGAAAACTAGCGAAACGTGATGTGCGTGCACACGCAACGCACAGCGTACGTCGCGTGCGCTGAAGTGCTCATGCGCACTCTGCGAGACTTTTTGCTTGTGGTAGCTAGATTAAGTCGGCAGTCGCCGATGCAAATATTGGCCAAAAGGAAAATATGCACGCAAATATTCGAGCAAGTCTGACGTCTTGCTCGAAGTGTGCCTTTCTCGGACCATTACGCTTGAAAACGCGGTTTTGCGCTGCGCTTACGTTTTTTTTTCTGTACAATAGCGCAGTAATCGCATGTTTACGACTCCGAAATTCACTGATTGCTTGTATTTTGCGTGTGGTGCTCTTTGTGCCGTTTCAGTTTTTGTGTGCAGCAGAAGGGTTTTAGAAATGCCGTCCTGTCTGTGCCCTAAGCGCACATGCCTGTGCAAAGCAAAAAAAAAAAAAAAATCTAACGGAAGCATCTTGCAATGTCTAATGCTCTTGGAATTCAATAAAACATTTTCCGTAAAGGGCCCCTCACCACCACGCGTTTAAGACGAGGGAGTGGTTTCCTCCTTGCTTTCGCTACGCTTCCTACAGGCCATCAGGGCTGGCAGAGAAACTCAGAAGAGTATTCCGGAATACAGATATCGAAATACATGAACTGGAAGCCTAAAATACAGATACTGAGATACATTTGCTTTTAACGTAACGGGATATTTCGGAGATACTTTTGCAATAAGACGAAAAAGTATTCCGGAATACAGTTACAGCGATACAGATACTGCAATACTTTTATTTCAAGGATGCTCGAACTACGCAAAGACACTTATTAGTACAGCATAATGTTGTAATTAAAGTTACAGCGCATCGAAACGTTCAGTTCATTTATTTATTTATTGCAGTACGCTCAGCGCCATTAGGACATTGCAGGGGAGGGGAATGGACAAAGTACATAATTAGTAATAATGACATAATTACAAGTATCAATTGCAATAAAAATACACTATTTCACAGCAACAGTAACAAAGATTGGACACCGAAATCGACATACTTGGCGAACAAACTAAGCTATGCTAGACATATCACACTTTAAGCAAATCACTCGAATCACTAATGAACACCAGTGAATTGAGAAAAAGCACATTTATTTTGAAGATCTGCTTTGCTGAGAAGGTTGCTGTGTAGGCTTATCAAACAGGCCGTCTTCTAACAGCGTCGGTTCAGCCTCAGCACAAGACTCACGAAAGAAAAAAGTCTGTCTACCGCTGAAGGCGAGCACAAATGCGTTTATCCGCCTCGTGCGCTGCTGCTTTCAGTGGTACTGGTGGCGCCACCAACGGCAGACGGTGGCGATAGGTGGATATGCGCGGCTCATAGAAGCCGTGGGTAAAGCGCCTGTTCCTCCGTTTTAGGGGCGAAGCTCCTTAAGGCGGCACCCGTTCGTCCTCGTAGTCGTAGGTAGTGCGTAACCAGTCTACGGTTTGACCTCCAAGGTGTGCCGGTGGGAGATTTTTCCTGTGCGTTGTTGAACATAAAATTCGCAGCGTGCGCGTTAACTAAAAGCCGAATTCTTCTGTCTCTCATTCCCCATTAGCCATTGGCATGTTCCAGTAGGAACGTTAGTAGAAGTAGAAGTGTAAGTGTTAGCTAAAAGCCGACTTCTTCTGTCTCTCATTCCCATTAGCAGCCATTGTTTACCTCCAAGGTAGTGCCTGGTGAGATTTCTCCTGTGCGTGATTAAACAATAAAAATTTTTTCAAACGCCGTTGATTGATGAAATAAACCAACGAAAGACGCCAGATGTTTTGTAGAAGCAGTACGAAAGAACGCCAGATTTTCTAAAGCAAAACGAAAAGACGCCAGCTGCTTAACGAAAGACGCCAGATGTTTTCTAAAGCAATGGTTTTCTAAACATGAAAATTCACAGCGTACATGTAAAATTAAAATGAGCTGCAAGTCGTCATAACTCATCGAACCTTTAGTATAAACGCGCCCGATCTCACGTCGGTGATGATGTACTGGGCAGAATTCACGGAAGATTCACGGTTTACCGATGAACCTGCGCAGCTTCGCCCACTCATCATCATTCACTCCGTGGATATGCTGTGATTTTTTCTATTCATGTTTCATTCTGGTTTGATATTTGTACTGCCGACTGCTCCACTAGACAACCATGCCGTCTGTTACGTCCATTGTTCTATATTTGTTTTAAAATGACAGGCCCGTTTTTTTATGCGTGCGCGCGATGCACTGCGTACGTTTCTTACGTGCATGTGTCCAAGTTGTTTGCGTTATCTGTTACACAGATGAAATAAAAATTGTTCAGTACAAACAGCATTCTTGTTTTATTGAACACCCCAAACAGTACAACAATGACTATTACGGCTGTATGGCTGCTTAAGAAACGCACAAAGACACGCGATTTTATCTTCGCCCAACACTCGTAGCACTCAACTAGGCCAAGAAAACCAAAATCTAACTTGCTGAACGTTTTAACAGCCGTCACACAGCTGCATAATAATGCATGAAAGTACTGTAGCAAATGACCAACAAACATTCACACAGCGTTTTTTTTTTTGTTCACAGACCGTATTAACGTATAGGAAGTTCTAACTGCATTGCAATCACATATTTCGGAATATCTAATCCCTTTCACCATTGAAGCCACAATCCTCTAACACATGCGCTTTAAATTGAGCATGGCATTACTCAGACTTATATAGGAAATTCGCACGCGTGGCATTACTCAGATTTATATAGGAAATGCGCACGCGTGCAATGTATCTCGTATGCTAGATTCTCCGTTGGTACGTGCAGCTCAAAATAAAATGCAATTCTAGAAGTAATGTTCGTGGTGTAGCGAGCATATAGCAGAACACTACTTACAGCTTCACTTAAGTGAAGCTGTAAGTAGTTGTTCTGCTATATACCTTTGCAAAAACGGTATTCCAATTGCAATTCAATATTAACCGACGCAACAACGATAACAAGACGCTTGTTGCACACAGGCGTACCAGGTTGACGCTCGAGGCCAAGCGCGGTATTTTAAGTGTAGCACAATCGTGCGCGTACAGTACGCTAGAATATTCTGGCACAATGTCGTCAAGCTTGCAGTCACTTCAGCGGTTCCCACGATGTAGCACCAGTTGACGTCCTCGCGTCATCAAACTTCTACGATGCCGAGAACTACGCACACAGCTGACTTGGAAAAACGCGGTCTTGCAGGAGGCCATCTTGTCCCGCAACCAACGGACAAAAGTACACAACTGAGGCGTCTGAAACATTTCCGTTGATGAGATGGCAGCTGAACGAAATCAGGCTCATCGTCCGACGTGTGGCCACCGCCTTAACACAATATTAACGTTGCAACGTTCAAGGAAGACGCGACGAAAGCGACGAGCCCAGCCGGTCTTGTCGGGTGCGCTACTGCAGAGTGCAGAGCGCGCTCTCACGCACCCAAAAGAAATAAAGAAAGTGGCGAGAGAGTTAGCTTGGAGCATGGCCATCGTGGAAGCAAGAGGACGTGTTGCGTCGTCGGTGTGGCGTATTGTCGAGAGATGGCGCTAGTTTGTTTTTGCGCAACGAAATCGCAAACTTGATTCAAAATGCATGGGATCCTATGGGGGGTTGGGAGAGGGTACAACCGCTTTAGCCGAGCGGTGGCGCCACCATACCGATGCACGAGGCGGATAATAAATATCGCCTTCATAGCCGTATTGCCCCGCAGCGTGGCGATATCTTTTCTCGGGTCATCTAGATACCGAAACACTTCCGCCCTCACTTGGGTTTTTCTGACTGTTCAGAATCCGATGTCTGTCCCCATTTTCGGAATCCTTAGCCGTCTGACCCTCGGCTTCAATGAAGCTGTCACCACCATTGACGCTACCAGCACCCATTTCAGAAAGCCGCAACAGGCGAAGTCGGCTCCGGCGGTGGGGGAGCCTGCTACCACAAAAACCGTTTCACGCATGTAATCAATTAGGAACCCACCCTGACATTGAGAGGTGGCTGAAAGCGCGTCAAAGATAGCCATCTTATAGTCCCGCCGCCGACTACGGGAACTGCTTTTGGAAGTGCCGCCGCTTCGAGAACTCAACGCACGCGAAGCATTGCAAAGCCTGTTCCAAGACGGTATCCGCGCGGGGGGTCGCGAAGTAATGGCTTGCCACCCGAAAAAATTAGGCGTGCTGCACTGACCTTGAGAGACAGCGACTTTCGTCGGCAGAGGCCGACAACACTGCCCCCGCGATTCTGCTGTCTGCGGCGTCGCGCGCTTTACCACATGGTCCATTCTGTGCTTGAGGGAAACCATCGCCGCCCCATCTGTCGGCGACCGGCGGCGCGCCTTTGCTTGTCTTGGCACAAAAAGGAAAAAGAAACGCCATTCCCCCATTGTAAACACGCCTCAACTCATTTCCGACAGAAAAAACAATGTAACGAAATACCCGTGACCTGCATATTATCGCGATACAGGCGATACATCGTAAATGTATTTCACTACTGAGATACAAAACATTTTTCAAGTGTATCTCATTACAGAAATACAGATACTCAAAAGTATCTCTGAAATACTATCGCGATACTCTTGTATCGCGATACTGCCTAGCCTAGAGCTGTGCACGGGCCGTATTTCCGAGCCCGAGCCCGGCCCTGGCCCGCTCACTTTGTCGAAGGCCCGCCCGAGCCCGACGGCAAAGGGCTGCGAGCCCGCCGGCCCGGCCCGACGTACGAAACACAATCCCGGCCCGGCCCGGTCCGGCCCGGCTTTTTGAAGGTTCGGTGCGAAAACAAAACATCCTTTTCCGGCAATTTGGCATTTTATTGAGCATATCAAATATGATCAAACGACACACGACGAACAGTCTCTAATAGAGTGTACACGGCACTTTTGCTATACAAGTAGACGGCCTCATGCCAGCAACAATAGTGTTTGCTCGCCAAAGCCGTCACGTGTATGGGGTATGCCCATGGAAGCGTCAGCTTGCACGAAGGCGATCTACGTCGGTCGTTCGTCGTCGCGTGCATTTTCACTCATATGGGATTTGGCCTTAAATCTAACGCGGAACAGTCGCGTGGCACCGTCACTAGCTCAGGTGGTTTACTTCTCTGTCTGTCGGAGTGCAACAGAGGCAGTGCTTTACCTGCTCCCCTTCTGTTTAATGTAGCGAATGAAAGTGGTAAAGGGCGGTCGCGGAAAAGGCGCTGTATGCGTGCTGGAAAACATTCCCGCTCATTCTCTATATTTCGGGCTTGAGTCGGGCTTCGCGCCGGGCCCGAGCCCGGCCCGATAAAACTCCAAGTAGCCTGAGCCCGGCCCGGGCCCGAGGTGAAAATACGTCGGCCCGCCCGAGCCCGGCCCGCGGGCCGGGTCGGGCTCGGGCTTTCGGGCTACCCGGAGCCCGTGCACACCTCTAGCCCAGCCCTGGCCATATCTCCCCCTCGCCACTTATTAACTAAGCGTTGACCCTATCAGGATTTCACGCTTGTCGGCTACGCGCTGTTATCCCCTTCGCGTAGTCGCAAGCACCAAGTGAAGTGAAATCAGTTGATCGCGCACGATAGTCTTGCGAAGCAAGAGGAACGGATGGGCGGCTGCATGGCACATCTGATATTTCGCCTACATGGACCAATCGAGAGTATGTGCTATATAGACGTCACGGGAATCGCTGTTCTGCGTTATTAAGTGCGCCAGCAAGAGAAATGCCAGAAGACAATATTGCGATCGTTGTATCCAGAGGTTGGTGACGGGCCCTGGCGCAGTGTACCGTTATCGCTAAAAATTTAGTATTTAGGCCTACCATTTTGTTCGAGTTTTAAAATGCTGTAAACGAAGTTCATCGATGCAGACAGTGGCATACTTGACGTTTTGAAACAGGCAGCTATCGAATCTGGCTGTCGCGCAACTAAAGTACGCATGCTAACCGCTACACGAAGGTGGTCATGTAAACTCCGATTTTGCAATTTTAAAATTTGCCGAAAAGCGGATGTTGCGCCAGTAGTTTAGGGATGCGGACTATGTCCTTTGGGATGAACTACGATAATTGCAATATTTGCAAGCTGAATTTTTTTGAAAACATTGAAAAAGGTTACATCTCGCGCTCATTTAGTTTTCAGTAACTTTCGGATTAAAACTCCGAAGCTTTTATCAAGTGCGGCGTCGTACCTTAAGCGCTAGAAATGCACCAAACTTCAGTATTTCACCTAGCCCAGTTAACCGCTTCAAGAAAATTAATTGGATGGGGGGTTTATTAGTTGCAACTATCTAAAAAAGTGTCCATTTAAAGTTATAACTAGCAGCAATAAAAGTAAATATTGCTCACACTTTATTTTTAAAGCCGAGGGCAGCTCCATAAGTGTTCCAAGGAGCTGCATTTAGAACTATCACGTTGCAGCTTCTGCCACGTACCGCACACTGTTGTTAATGATCAGTGGCACTGACTGCGTATTGTTACTGTCATGTTGGAACAGCGTTGATAACGTCCTTTGTTTAGTATAACGTTGGACATCTGCAGCCAATGTTGACGGAACGTTACAGTAGTCATGTTACTGGAAGGTGACAACATGATATCGAACCAACGTTGCATATATATGGCTGTGATATGGTTTCGTGTAACAGTACACAGTTATCCAGTGATGCAACAGCTGAGCAAAACCGTGAAATTTGTTGAAATTGCGCCACGCGCTGCGCCAAAATGCCCGACCAGCTTCAAAATTTTCTCAGTTGCGCAAACGTTAGCGAGAAATAGAGGCCGCGTTGGTCATCTGCAGTGTGGACATCATCATCATCCAATACAGACGCGCAGACCCTAGCCCTAACTCCCCGCGAATGAAAAGAAAATAGTTTCACCGCAAGGACGAAGCAATACATGCGATACCAACAATTGTAATGTTATACGAAGTGAGGCTGGCAGCGAACTCTTTTTGTATTCGATGTCGCGTAATTCTACAAAACGTTGGTGTAAGAGAATACGGCCGCTCCAGGGAAAGGTGCTCTTTGTGCACAGTGTCTTCGCAGTGAAATCGCAGCACGTGGCAGGATATATGAGCCGCCCGCTGATGGCTGCCGAGATAGCGCGCGCGCCCTTAGAATCAAAGTTCAAAGTTGCTGCCCGAGCGACAGCAGCCCCCCCCCCCCCACCCATAGCGTCTTTTCATGCTCGTTCAAGACGGGCGGGGTTTCCTCTGCTTCGACGGCAGGCCTCCCGAGCGGAGTGGTATCGCATGCGCCCTCCGAGCGAGGGAGGTGGGCTGGCTCGTTTGATCTCTGCTTCAGCCGCGTTTGTCACCGGCGCTCGCGCGCTTTTACCCGCGGTCGAACATACTATGCGCGGGGGGGGTATGAATATGGAATTTATACGGGACATGACGTCAAAAACCCGTCGAGTGTCTATCTATCGCAATAAAAAAGGACAACTGGTCCTCAAATTTACTGATGCTTGTTTTATTGCGCGCAGAACGCTTTTTAAGCCACTTTTGCCGCAGTACACTGGTGTCCTGCGGAAAAGCGTATTGAGATTTAGAAGGGCTATTAGTACTAGCTGTCAGGAACACATCACCTTTTGTTCCTTAATTACTCATTCGTGCACGCGCCGTGTAATTACGAGTCCTAGTATGATCGCTGACGTCTAAAAATATTGGCAATCCTTTGGAGCTGTTGTGTATGGCGTTTCTGCGGCCTTGAGAAACAAATAGACAAAAACGTACGCCAGTTTTATTTTTTCGCCAGCCCGACTTGCTCCTGCTTTAAGAAACTCCCGAATTTCGAGGTTGCCAGGTTCGCAGGTCCACATTAGCATTTCCAGTGCCTGTCGAATTATTTGACAGGCCCTGCAAATGCTACTGTGGATTTAGTCATTGTTCGCACTGTGGGGCGGCTCAACACACTTTTATTGAAATAGCAGTGTTCATGTGCACTGTGCACGAGTTAGCTGATGTTGAATGGTTTGTACGTATTTCTGTTTTCTTCTCTAAAAGTAAGCCTTCTTTGTTACTCTGCTCCAAACTTGGAATTTCGTGCTGAAAAATTCGGGTTTTTTTTCGTAACCTGCTCCAAATTTGGATTTTCGCGCTCCAAAAGCAACATTTTGCTGCTCCAAAAATTGCTCCATATCCTATTCGGCTGTTGCGCCCCTGAGTTATCGGTTATGTCTTAGGTTTCATCACCTTTCCGTCAATGGAATTTACCAAATCATCACAAAATTCGTAAGCAGTCGCAAGTCAATAACTTGCAGCGCAACTCAAAGCGTCGCTTCAGCATATTACGGCTTGTAAAATCGCCGAATGATGGTGGCGCACCTGTCATCGCATAACACCCGAGTGTTTTCTAGCTTTGAAGCCGTCTTTTTTCTAGCTTTGCCGGAGCGCGAGCCGCTCGAGTGCCGATGCTTCCTGAGACCATAAACAGGTGTATCGCCACGCGTAGTGTGCTGACTTCGGTTGGTTGCGCGTGCGCGTTTTCTGGAGTGGGCATTATATAGACACACAAGAAAAATAAATGCAGCGCAATATGTTCCAAAGCGCCGGCAGTTTGCCCACGTGGCGCAACGAAGAAGCCGGGGCAAGCGTTTTGTGTGTTTATTCGCGAACAATGTTGGCTCGCGGAGTTCATGGCAGCGTTTCGGTTCTAACGGCACTATACCCAGGACTTCTGTGTGTGAAAGTCAGTTTCCTCACAACTTTCACAGGCCACAGAAGTTGTGCTTGTGACGCTAACAGCGTAGTGAAGCGAACTGACTCTACAAGTGACCACGCGCTTATTCATGTTATGCAAATAAATATATTATTCCTAGTGTATTTCAGGCATTTATTTAATGTACCAATCCAATCAAGCACTGAAACAATTGGCATTTTATTTTGGAAGCAGTTTTTCAAAAACAACTCGAGATGGAAGCAGGGGCGTAGCCAGAAATTTTTTTCGGGGGGGGGGTTTCATTCCATACTTTATGTATGTTTCGTGCGTGCGTTTGTATGTGTGCGTGTATATATACGCAAGCAAAACTGAAAAATTTCGGGGGGGGGGGGGGTTGAACCCCCCCTGGCTACGCCCCTGATGTGAAGGGTATAAGATATGCGAGCTCGAAGCAAGTAACTCTAGCTGCAATACAGAACATAATTTACTTTCTACATTGAGAACCTCAGGCACGACACCACTACATTTTATTTCACGCCTACTTACCTAAAAAACGTAGGTAAACAGCATGCGTCCTTGGTATTACACCAGAATCGTAATGCACACTAAAAAAATTAAGAAAACTTACTGTTAACATAAAAGACACCAAGGCGAACCTTTACTAATTTATGAGCAGGTAGTAACACGCTCAGGGGCCTCGTGAAACTGCTGTACCAAGAAGATTAGTCTAGTATGCGGATGCACTCGTAGCATCAAACGATGGTGCCATAATTTCTATATTGCCGGACGTTGGCGTTTGTCTCTGCGGCGCGATTTGAAAAGGTTTGCCACGGAGAACTTTTACCTACTGAACTTCTACTACACAGATCTGGTCTGGTGAAGTCAACCTTTCCTCTATTGCAACAAGAGTGAATCTCTGCATATTTTTTTTTAACATGCAGATTGTTCACAAATCAAAGGAAAATATTTCTAGATGAAACCTTCCGATGAAAGGGCTTAGATTTATCACTTCCGGTGGTTCTTTCCTTAGTGCTACCGAAAATGGGCTTCAGCCACAGGAACGTTTGCGATGCCATATGTGATTTTCCTACGTGGAGACAAAACGAAAAATGAATGTTAAGTTTATCTAATTTCACTTGATTTTTTTAACCATATTTATTGGCTGATCATTATTTTCCCCCTTGATTATACCAATGAGTTAAGTTGTCAACAATCCGTTTCTAAACATATTTAGATCGTAAAACAGTTTTATCTCTAAAATAAGGTACCGGCCGTTTCATGGCCGATCTCCCTCGGTGGGTTGCGCCAGATTAGTGAGGAACAACCAACCAACCTTGTCGTAGGCAAACCCGTGTTCAGTTGTGGCGACTTCTACCATTAAAAACGCCCCCATTTGAAGTGGTGGAGGCGTTGGGTACATCTGGTCTTCACCCTGGAACTGCTGGAACTGCGCAGCCGGATACCACGGTCTCTCGCGACGACTGATTCGGGACCGTCTCAGGGCGCTCCAGATCCCGCACCTGCGCCTGTCTTCTGCCCTGGCGCAGTCCGACAGCGCGCGATCCTCCCATATTTAGTGGTACAGATGATCATGACGTAGAAGAATGGATTGTCGAGTATGAGCTGGTAAGCGCTTACAATAAGTGGACCACAAGCTCACAAATCTGATCTGACTCAACCGACGTTGCGAAACTGTGGTACAAAAATCATCGAACCGATTTCACCACCTGGTCGGATTTCACGACAACGTTCACGGACATAGGCGTGCGCAGGGTTCCCCATAAGGGGGGGCAAAGGTTCATCACAGCGCCCCCCCCCACCCTAATAAGTCAATGTATGGGGCAGATTTTGCGCCCCTCCCTCTTTCTTAGGTGACTGTAAGGGTCAATGTACGGGGCAGATTTTGCGCCCCCCCTCTTAGGTGATTAGGGGGGGCGGCCGCCCCCCCCCCCCCGGCCCCCCAGTGCGCACGCCTATGTTCACGGAGTTCTTTGGACGTCCTGCCGTACGCCAGCTTCGAGCTTAACAGCGCTTGCGTGGCAGAGTACAAGGAAAGGAAACGTTCACGAGCTACATTGAAGATGTGCTCTCTCCCCTCTGCAAGCTCGTCACTCATCTCTAGACGAGGTAGGCAAGATCAAGCACATCCTGAAAGGCATCGATGACGATGCATTCCAGATGCTGCGAAGAGTCCTCAAACGGTCGCCGCTGTAATTCAGCTCTGCCAGAGTTACGATGAGCTGCGCAGGTAGCGCGCTTCCACACGTTGCGCATATCTTTCAGCTTCCGCCGTGACACCACCGACCATTCAGCTTTGCTCCCACTCATAAAACAGTTCATTGGTGAGGAGGTCGCACGGCAGCTCTCTATCATCACCACAACATCGGAGCCAGTGACGTCCTTGGCGCCTTCTCTTCGTCAAGTCATCGAGACGCAAGTTGCCGAAGCATTGCCATCTAGTTCGACTCCGCCGCCTGTTTCTGCACCACTCACATACGTTGCCGTTACTGCTCGAGCACGTGCCTCGCCTCCTCCTGTCGCCAACCAAGCTGCTGGCAGAGTTTATACGTGGCAGCCACCGACACGTCCGGTTACAGTTCCGTATTCAGCCAACGGTGTTCCTGCCCTCTACCCACGGCGCACACACGATAATCGGCCCATATGTTTCTCGTGTGGCATTCCAGGTCACATCGCTCGCCACTGCCGCCGTCGCAGTTTCCCTGCGATTAACAGTGCAGGGGCCTCAAACCACGTTCAGGTTCAACCTCCATATGCCGTTCCTGCTGATTATCCTCCGGACGCACCTACCAGTCGACGACCATTCAATCCACGCTAGTCGCCTTCTCCTCGTCGCCGATCCATTTACCCGATGCTACGTCGCCAAAGCACGCCACGAGGGGAAAACTGACAGTAATAGTTCCGGAGGCAAGAGCTGCGTTACTGTCGAACATTTCAAGACTTTATCTTTGTCTTCCGAATGAAATTGAACCGTCTGTTGATGGCGTCATCGATACACGCACTTGTTGACACTGGAGCTGCCGTATCTGTCATTAGCGAAAAACTCTGCCGCAATTTGAACACGGTGACCACTCCCATTACCGATATATCTTTGCAAACGACGTCACACCGCATTCAGCCGTCGGCATTATGCACTGCGCGAGTCGGCATTCAAGGCGTCATGTATGCCGTCGAATTTGTCGTCCTATTCCGTTCCTCGCACGACGTCATCCTTGGATGGAATTTACTTTCGTCAAATTCTGCCCTAGTTGACTGCTCTCATTCTGAACTGACATTATCTGCGCCATGCTTCGACTCCAACGACCGCCAATCTTGTAAAGGGTTTGCCGCTTCTGACGTTGACATTGCACCTTTCTCAGTCGCTCTCATTCCGGTGTCGTGTGCCCCTGTTGCGAACGCACCTGCCTTGTTAACGCCATCAGCCAGTTCTGCGCGCCGTCGGAACGTCTTGCTTCCATTCGCCGTCGTCACTTTCTATAACGGTTATGCTGAGAGTTACGTCTGTAATCCCTCGGCTTGCGCTTCATCAGTACTCCGTGGGGAATGTCTAGGAAACTACGAACTTTTCGACTGTGTGCTCCCAACTACTATGCCCGACCCTACGGTATCACTCTCGATTTGTGCTGTCACACCACCCACTGCGGCCAATGAGCATGTGGACGTTTTCTCCAATGCCATTGATGCTTAGCTCACGCCTAACCAACGCGAAGAGATCGTCAACCTCCTACAGCGTTTTCGCGCTTCATTCGACTGTGATCAGCCATCTTTAGGCCGAACATCGGCAGTCATTCACCGTATTGACACCGGCCAGCAAGCCCACTACGCCAGCGTCCATACCGTCCATACCAGCGTCTAGCCGCCAGAAACATCACCATGATGAATCGACTACTGCTACATAAAGCCCATGAAGCTTCGTAAAGTAGCGACACTTTCCTCCTCCGCTCTCGTTCCTCCTCGGTCTCCTCTCCTTCGCACTCTCTTTTCGAACCTGGTGCACCTACCTTGCTCCTGTGTAGCAGACGACCTTTCGCGGATATAGCGGAGATAGCGCTTGCTTGCCAGGCAGCGCGCTGTAAGCATTCGCACCAGCCGTCTATATAGCTCTTAATATCTTTTTTTTTTGTTTTAATTAATTTTTGTTTAGGAGATGTTGGCGCTTTTATATAGCACCGGCCACTCCTTTTCGCAAACAGAATTCGGGAAAATCACACTAATGAAAAAAAAATTACATAAAAGAGCACCAAGGGAAAGCTCGTGTATCTCCTTCTAAAGCACAAACTTTCTCTCCAGTGGTTTATGCACATTTATTAACTGCGTCTTTTGCTGCTCGATAACTTATTCTAAAATTATCTAAACGAGCGTAACGGTGGCCCATGACAGCTCTGTGTAGTAGAGGTGTGCACGGGCTCCGGGTAGCCCGAAAGCCCGAGCCCGACCCGGCCCGCGGGCCGGGCTCGGGCCGGCCGACGTATTTTCACCTCGGGCCCGGGCCGGGCTCGGACTACTTGGAGTTTTATCGGGCCGGGCTCGGGCCCGGCGCAAAGCCCGACTCAAGCCCGAAATATAGAGCATGAGCGGGAATTATTTGCCAGTACAGTGCTTCCTACCCATTACAAAGGGCTCAGCTATAAATTTTCCTCGTCATCAACTGTCGCATCAACAAAATGCACATAATGCCTTACAGATGGTACCTCGCTCCTCCGCAGAATAACGAATAATGTCGTGCCGGTTGCTTCCCAACTTCCCAAAAATTATGATTTGTGGCGTAGTGGGTACGTTGTTAATGTACTTGTATTAGTAGCCACAAGAGAGTTTATAACGGGCTCTAGAAATGCCGCTCTTCCAGCTTTCGCTGTGACTGTGCTGCGCTTTCCACCATAGGCGCGCGCAGGGTTCCCCATCAGGGGGGGCGAAGGTTCATCGAAGCGCCCCCCCCCACACTACTAAGTCAATGTATGGGGCAGATTTTGCGCCCCCCCCCTCCTCTTAGGTGACTAGAAGGGTCAATGTGCGGGGCAAATTTCGCTCCCCCCTCTTAGGTGATTAGGGGGGGGGCGGCCCCCCCCCCTGGCCCCCTGTGCGCACGCCTATGCTTTCCACGCAGGCCTGGCGTTTTTTCGTACTCAAGCTTTGATTCATCAAAAGAGCTGCGCCGAATCTCTGAAGTTTCGCAATCACGTTGTTGATCGTCAGACCGCGTGCATGATGCTAGCTGTGCACAAACAAATACCGCGAACTCGAAACAGTCGGCGCATCACGTCAAGCAGAAAACGTAACGACGTATTGTTGACAAAGAAACAAAAACAAAGTAAAGACCCCGCAGAAGCAGTAATAAACGTGTGCGAGAGATGGCGACGTACTGCACTGCGATGCCCGCTCTACTATACGGCGTTAGAGCGGGCATAGAACTTCGCGAACATCGACGCATAGACTCGCAACTTACCTCGCATAGTCAAGTCGAAAATGTCGGCCTGAAGCTCTCCCTTCCGATTGTGTGCAACCAAGTCTTTCGTCGCAATTCGTTGCGCTTACCGGACGGTATCATGAGGAGCTTTCTGCCTTGGCTAGACTTGTTCTGACATCACAAGCCGCAGCAGCCGCCCATGGCATCCAACAGCGACGTCGGTCTTGTGCGAACAGTATTTCACAGCACAGCGCGCACGGAATGACAAGTGCGTATCCATAAAACACATGCGCTGTGCACCTGCGAGTCCACACTTCACGATCAAAGATGGCAGTCGATAGCGACTGTAAACAAACCAACGCTGCGTGCGGTCCCACGTGACGGCAGTTGGCCAATACCGACGCGGCGTCAGCCTCGGAGAGGGCGGAGGAGGGAGAAAAGAGAGAAGGCGCGCTTCTAAGCACGCATGTCACTACTTTACGAAGTTTCAGGGACTTAACTGCTACATGCCTTGCTCCTGGCACACTGGTATGGTTGTGGATTCCATCTATTCCTCCGGCACTCTTCCACAGGCTATCTTCGAAGTACCAGGGCCCTTATCGGCTACTTCATCAAACGTCTGCAGTCAACTATACCTCGTGGAGCCGCTCGACGCGTCTTCGGACAAGCGTCGTCGTGGACAAGAAATTGTGCACGTTTCCCGGCTCAAGCAGTACCACAATCCCCCTGTGTGCTCTTGGCCTTAGATCGTCAACATGGCTCCCTTATTGCCCGGGAGTGATTGTAATGAAGGCAGTGGACATAGGGCTTGACTAAGAGAGAATTAAGAGGAAGACTACGACATGCGGTCGCTGCCCGTGCATGCCTCTAGTTAGCCTTTGTAGTAGGCAAACCCGTGTTCAGTTGTGATGACCTCTACCATTAAAACACCCTCGTTTGACAATGTTTATTGGTAACGTTGTTCCAACGCGATTACGGGAGAACAGCATTAAGCTAATGTTAGAAGATAACATATGTCAGCAATATAACAGCAACATACTAGTGTGCTATTGGCCGCGAGATCGAACAGAGTCGGCGCCTAGCGGCTAATGGACGAAACCCCGAAGTGTGGATACAGCCGCGGCCGCTTAAAGGCCAACTCCGGCGATTTTTCGAGGTCCATGGATCTCAATAAAATTCGCTGGGTACGTTCCTTTTCACGTTCCCGTTATATATGCCAAATTACAAGCTGGAGACATACGCAGATTCATTGCAAATGAATTTTATTGATTGCCCCGACTCTTCCCACCTCGCTTCCCAAAATTATTGGCAACATTGGGTGCGTGACGTCATTTTTGTTAAGCGGAAGTGACGGAACCGAGGGGCCCCTAGAGCGTCTGCTATCCGCAAGGCAACAATCGCGAGTGTTTGGCGAGCGCTTCGTTGGCTGGGCGTGTGAATTTCAGTTCCTTGTGGTAATGCATGCAATGGGTGGCAAGTGGTGTCGCGTTGTGGGCTGCACACGATTCCCCGTTGGCAGTCACGAAACACTTGCACCTAACGATTACCCTGCGTCTCTATATTAGTGTTTTAGCTAGCAATGCCGGTTTACCGCACGGAAAGTACGGTAATACCGTACCGGCTAAAGAATGCACATGCGTGAACACCACGGAAACACTTCCCGTAGCATATACAGGGTGCACCGTGACCGGGCCTATATCGGTATACGGTGAGCTCGCATCGTGCGAAACAACGTAACCTAATGGTGCGAAAGGTGGCTCATACTTGGCTTATATTACATTCCTTCGGCCGTACCAACGCGATGTCGAACGCCGCTATAGCCAAACTTATACACTCTTCCCATAGCAATATTAAGAAGCTTTAGTTAGTCCGCGAACTTCTCAGCGATAGTATTTTACCCGATCACGGCCCCACAAACTTGAGCTCCCTGGACAGGTGGTGCCATCTGGCGGTGGAACGTGTAACCAGGCAAGCAAAGACACGGCCACCTGGATCGGGGCGCGCGGCGGTGGCCACGGCCGCCTGGATCGGGGCGCGCGGCGGTGTTGCTCCGGCCGTCCCATTCGGACGGAGGAGGCGTAATTGCAGGAAGGGGCGTGACCGCTCCTTTCGCCGCACCGCGGCGCGCGCCTACTACCCCTCCATTCCTTTGCGCTCTATGCGGGAAGGTTTGCGCCGCCTTGAAGATATCGCTGTAGAGTAACCGTGAGTTAGCATAACACTTCCCCCACCCTCACAAAAAGCACATAAAAGGATGAATGGCGGCTATCGCTATATTCTTTATTTTTTTGTGTGTGTGCGCCAATCCTTGTCGTGATGATGGTGACCGAAGCGAAAACACCTGCGAGTCACGTTTCAAGAAAATTGCTTTGGTGTACATGCGAAGGAAATTGTTTTGGTATACATGCGAAGGAAAGCACGAGATTTATTTAAAAAAAACCTTTTTTTCTGAGTGCTTCCAACCTTCGGATCGTTTCCCCTATTCTGGAAGCACTCAGAAAAAAAGGTTTTTTTTTAAATAAATCTCGTGCTTTCCTTCGCATGTATACCAAAACAATTTCCTTCGCATGTACACCAAAGCAATTTTCTTGAAACGTTTCCCTTGGGATGCTGCGGCCTTGAGTGCGCGAGCTTTACCTGCTGGAAGGAATGCCACTTTGGCGTCGAGGCAACGTAATCTTTCTTGGTGTTGACTTACAGTAAGGCACGCAGCAGTACGGCACGTTTCTGAAAAACACGGTAAATGAGGCAAGCGAGCGAAAAACTCGCAGCTACAGCTAACAGGCGTAACCTCGTGGTACGCAGACTAAAAACAAATTACTTGCCTGAAGTCAATGTGGTATGACAATGTGAAACATCTAAAGAGAGAAAACGTATATTCACGTCTTTTTTTATTGTGAAAAAGTCGCAGCTACAGCTAACAGGCGTAACCTCGTGGAACGCAGACTAAAAAAACAAATTACTTGCCTGAAGTCAATGTGGTATGACAATGTGAAACATCTAAAGAGAGAAAACTTATATTCACGTCTTTCTTTTATTGTGTGTTACGTATTAACACGTTAATTAGTGCAGACCGTTAGAGGCGTTTATTTCCGTCTTACATGTGCACTCTGCCCGTAATTAATTCAGATAGAGTTAAACGCCTCTATAAACTGCCCGTTTACATTAAATACGACACGCACCAACACACCAGAAAAACAATTGATGCGTTTTGTTAGAACACGCACAAAAAATAAGAAAAAAAAAAGCAGAGCAATACTAGCGAGAAACGTCCGCAACCGACCTACGGCCGTCGGTAAATCGACGCTTATGTAACGTCGGGCCTTGGTCAACCCGCGAGCGGCATGCACTCGGCATCGTCGGCCACGGTGGACGGGCCTACATCGGGTGCCGACGCAGGCCCACATGAGGCCAATGTCAATCCCCAAGACCGGCCCTACAGTGGTTGCCAAGGTTGAGCCAACGACAGTGCAGTTGGCCAGCGACGTCAGGCCGACATTTTGCCAAGGATAAAATGTTGCTTGGGAAACGGGCTCTTTCATTCTGTCGCGTTAAAACGACAATTCGATACCAAAACGAGAGAAAGTGGCCATTGCGCGACCGACCCTTAGCTAATTCGCAGGCGACAAGCGTCACTCATCGCTTTCGCGTTCAAATTCGCCTACATGCGGCCTGCGCTTAAATAAGAACGTCGCATTCACATCACTGTCGTGTCGTGGGAACTTCAGAATGCAAAGAGACGTGCCCATATCAAATTGTTGCCTATCATCGGCAAGGAGAAAACGACTACAGCATTATCATTACCGCAATTGTTTCTAGCAACGTGATGCTCTTAAGACAGCGCTCGACCGCAGAAGATAGCTATGCAGTGCCGACGACGATAAAATGTATTTCCTTTAGAAAGAATCATGGCGCGCGCCGGTCCAGGCGGCCGTGGGAGAAACGATTGCCAAAACAAAGAATGAGAAGCATGGAAAATCACGTACTCGGCACAATATATGTGTCATGGCACTTATGTAGCGGCCGTGGTCATGGCACATGAACGCGCCGCGCCACACGAAGTCTCTTAAGCACGCTGCTTGGCTCTATCTCGATTGTAACATGCTACAGAGAACAACACTCACTGTGTAAAGCCCGATTAACATTACATAACAGCGTACCTTGATTCCAGTCACCACGTGCACGATGTCCAGTGTGCATTTTTCCGAACACATCTGCGGCTGTCTACGGCGCGGTCAGCGCGGCATCATTCGCAAGGGGGTAGGAGGAGAGCGCCGCGTCGCGGCGCGCGTCTGAACTACCTCAATTACAACTTTTCAAAGGGGCGCGCGCCGAATGGGACGGCCGGAGCAACACCGCCGCGCGCCCCGATCCAGGCGGCCGTGGCAAAGAGCTAAACAGGTGAATTCCACTTCATCGAAGAGGAATGGCCATTACAGTTGGCCTCCAAATGCGTCGGAATCGCAGCTGTCATTTTCCGACAGCTCAGCTTGTGCACGTGACACGGTCAGTCACACACAAGATTTCCGACGGAGTCACTTTTCAAATGAGCGTCTGCTCTTCGCCGCTTTCGCAGCTTTCATACTACGCGCTGGCGGGACCGGCATGCCTTGCATGATTTCCGGTTTTGTAACCACTTATACGTCACGCCAGTGCTGGGCAGTATCGAAGATACATGTATCTTCGATACTATCTTAGATACTCTTTGGGTATCTTGTATCTGTATCGCGATACGTCTTGCGAAACGAGTATCTGTATCTGTATTTCCGATACATTCAATAATGTATCGTGTATCTTAAGATACAAGATACTGGTACAGAAACACCACCGTGCGAAACAATAAACGTCGACCGGAATTCCGGTTCTCAAGCTGATATTGCTGCCACTAAGCCACCTGAATAAAACTAACGACAGTAACATTGTTGTATATTTCCGCCAGAACGCTCCAGCGAGCACAGGCGGTGATGTTTAAGCGTCCCTATTGGTGGAGCAGAGTCACTTGATGGCGCTCGAGCCATCGCGACAAAAACAAGCGTGCGAACGTCTACGCGCAGCCCACCTTTTTTTCTAGATGTTTTCTTTCTTTTTAGTTGTGTTAATGTCATGACACTTGTTGATAGACCCTGCACTCTGCTGCGTACTCCAATGCGTGCGGCGTCTTTCGCACAAATCCTGATACCGCTATGCTGTCGCTATCGAAGTTTGTCTTGCGTGATGCTTCGTTGCAATGTCTCAAGAATGCAAGAATGGGGCTGCTTCGCGTCTCGCGTCTTTCACACATCAGCGATTTGAAAGATCTTGTGGATGCAAACTTGACTTCCATAGTACGACGAGATTGACTTACATGCAAAGGAGATTCTAAGAACCGTCCCACTATCGGTGCTGACGTTAGATGCAATAGAACAAGCATTTACGTAACAGGAAGTATTTTGACGTACTGTGGGTTTGTTCTTCCTGGTAAATTATTCGAAAAGTTCTTTTAATGATAACTTGATTGTTAGCACAAGTGCCTTTTTTGCTGTCTTCCGTTTGCATCCCATACATTACCTAGTCCTCTGCATAGTGTTTCGCCCATCTGTTTATTTAATATGTCTTTTGTAACCTGCTGCAAAAAAATACGTTCTCTGCTTTATTCTTATTGTTTAACTGTCTGCGAACGTGGTTTTATTTCATATTTCGCGGGCTTTCTCTAAAAGCCCGAAAAACATTCACCACGCCGCATGTACGCTGCCAAAAAAAAATTGGGTCGGTCGTTTTTAAATTCGCTCCACGATGTGTCGAAGCGCAGTTGGCCCTAAAGTGAATGTTAAAAATCTCGCAATGTCGCATAATTGACCTTATTTAATTAACCAGTTAAGCTTAGTACAAAACGCACCATAACGAGTGCCACATGACGGCAAAACATATACCTTTGGTTTTATTCAGCGGCGGTTAACCACTTGTTTTTTTAATATTGGGGCCTACTTACATGAAACACCCTGTATACTTATTCACTTTGATTGTTTAATAAGGAACCACCTTGTTATTTGACTTAAATATATTCATTTTCCTTTTTTTAGGTCACCTTAAAGTATTCTTATTGTTACAAATCTGCAGGTAAGCGGAGCTAGAAGTGGCAATAGTGTGAATAGCAGTGGTAACCTGCGGCGTTTTGTGCCGCTAGAATACGTCTGAGACGTTTCCTGGCGGCTCAGGTTCTCTCGGAGAACAAATGGTAAAAGATTGCACGTTAGTGAATATGTTGCTAACGAACGCTTTACGCCAGCAGATAAGTAAAATATGAAAAATCACTTCAGTTTTATGTCCTCAATTAATTGTGAGTGCCGACTATGTAGTTCATCGTCTTTACGCGATGCGTCACAAACAATACCGCTACCAACGTTGTTGCCGCTGTACACCTGCCGGTGAATGCGGTATTACGAATACAATACGCTTGCGGACAAGGTGAGAGTGCACAGCGGTATTTGCGCCATCGTGCAGAGGCACTGGCAAGTAGATGGTAACCAGCTAGCTGGTCGCCAAGTAGAGCAGCGACACCGATAAACTACAGGAGCGTCAAGTAAAAACAACTAACAGCGCAACAGTTAAAGAGCTATCAGGTTAAGCAGCCAAACAAATCCCAATAAGTCGTTTAGAAATGAAACTAATACGCCTTGAGCAAGAGAGTTTGTATCTTGTGACACAAACAGGTATTTTGTTAAAATTAAACAAAGCTGGGTCGCAGTTAAGAAATTTTCAAGTAAACACATTTCTGCATAGGCCTTTACTGCTTCATTATATAGATATATAACAGCAAATTTGCAAATGTATCGAAGTATCTTAAGATACAATTGGGAAGTATCGTATCGGATACAATTATTCTGCGAGTATCTTGTATCTGTATCTCAAATACTTCTTGCCCGAGTATCTTGTATCGTATCGCGATACAATTCCAAAGTATCTTTGCCCAGCCCTGCGTCACGCGAAGATAGTATGCTCGGTTGAGTTTCGGTTTCGGTGTTGCGCTTTTTTGCTTATTTAACATTATTCTCCAATTTGCCGAGTGTTTCTGCTATCGGACCCGTGACAGGAGCGTCTCAGGAATATAAAAGCACCATTACTTTGACATGGCCGAAAAATCGCCGGAGTTGGCCTTTAAGCAGCATTGTATGCGGTGTTTGTACTTCGCGAACTTACGATGGAAGTCGACGCAGACGGTTCGGTCGACGGTGAGTAACCTGGTAAAATCGTATTCTTTGCCTTTTGCGACGGACATTCGTAACGTGAATCCCTATATTTCGTAAATGCATCGATGCGAAAAGCATTTGCTTGATGCAACCACACAATATGCGCTTGTCGCCTTCTAACGCCTTGTGAGGCTAATATGCGTTCTCTTTTTCGTTTGGTAACGAAAAAGAGAACGCATATTCCACTCGTAACGCTTGACTCAAAGCAGGAAATCCGGCATTGGCTACTACTTGCTGTTGTACTTCGCATGAAATTCATTCCCACAAGCATGAGACCTGCCGGATTTTTCCTGACCAGCACGGAGGAAGGAAAGAGTTCTTTCCTTCCTCCGTGCTGACCAGAAAGTGCTGCGCCGCGCCTTCTTTCAAGTTCGTCACGTGAAGTTCCGGTCTGACGTAACACAGCGGCGGCATTTCTTGTGCGCCCGGCGTGCTCAGTTTCGATATCGCATCTATCGGGGCCTTGAATTTCGATGCTTAAATGGGTACTGACACGAAAAATTTTAGTTGTCGTACTTTTGCGTCAAGTGACAGGCCAAGCCCTCAAGAGCCTAGAAAATGTGCTGCTAAGCGTGAGTGCATACTGAAAAACTAATTGCAGTATGATTTTAAAAGTTAGTTTCGGTTTCTAATGTGCCCTGACGTCACAACACAGTATCAGCTTCTCGTCACGTTCTCGCTCAAGATATCGTGACGTTTCAACGGCCGCTTCGCACCGTGGCTCTCTTGGCACGGAGGAAGGTTTTTCGTGCCTTGGTGACGCACAAGCGGCCATTTTGGAAGTTTTGGTATCTGACGTCATCGCAACTAGCCAGACTAAAGCCCCTCCATCGCGTCTGCTGCCGCATGGAGGGGCTTTAAGCCAGACTGCTTCGTGAAGTCACTGGAATTAGTACTGTAGCCTGACGTCAAGCTAGGGTCGACGTCAGTAGGTGCGCCACGGGAAAATTGGCTTTAATGCCAAATTAAAATATCAGCATTTGCTTCACACTTGCTCAGAGCCGTCTCTGTATACAGGAGATTTGTATGGCAGAGTAAACTCGCCTTCCAAAAGTGGTGTCCGTGCCCCTTTAATATTTCAAATTACGTGTGCTTTTTTGGGATTTCTAAAAAAATTAAAGCGAGTGCTACGCCTGTGAAATCTGTGTAAAAAGCGGAGCTGGCAAGAAAGCGCCCCCACCTGGCGATTGAGTTCTTTCTTCATCATCTTCTTCTTTCTTTCCTCTTTCTGTCATCTTATTTTCTTCAGCTCTCTCTACATCTTCTTTCTTTTTTTTCTTTATCAATTTCTATATTGCCCTATCTCCTCCTAACCCTCACATCACTCACTCCCCCTCACCCTCTCTTTCCCACTCCTTGCTATGCATGGTTGTGCTACGGTTTACCTTCTCACCTCCTCATTTCCCTCCTCCTCACCCTATCATCAGTCCTTCTCACCCTCACTTCCTTTCCCATCTCCTTGCTGAACTATACTATACAAGGCTATGCCATGCTTAACTCTCTCCCCTCCTCCTTTCCTTCCTCCTCACCCTTACTTCCCTTTCTCATCCCTTGCTATACACTATACTATGCAAGGCTATTCTATTCTAGGAGCTTCTTGGCACATACATGGCCAGCTTTCAGTGGCGCACACCCGCCGAGTTTTTTCGTTGCACGGCGGAAAAACCTCAAGCTGCTAAAAATTCAGCGAGCAGAATAAAACCGAACTGGGTCCACATAGAGAGGGATTGCCAGAGTGTATATATGCGACGAAAGTGCACCTGTTGTTGGGCTTACCCTTTCGTCTCCTTTTTCTCCTCTTCACCCTCACTTTCCTTTCCTGTTTCTTTTGTTAAACAGCTTGCCGTTTTTTCCTGACCATATTCTGCTGCGCGACGCGCCTTTTTCCAAAAAATTCTCACATGAGCTTCCGGTCTTTCGCAACTGGGATCACGGATTTCCTGCGCTCCCGGTGCGCTCAGTTTCGGTTTCGCCTAGATCAGGGCCTTGAACTTCGGTGGTTATTATATCAAATTATGTGCATTTCTCGCGATTAAAAAAAAAAATTGGCATCCCATAAATTGTCACATCCTACAACTCTTCCATATAAACAACGGCCTTAAAGATGGAAGGAAAGAAGATTACTTTCAAGGGCTCGTTTTTCCTTGTTAGACACAATATTAATGAGAACTAACAGACAATAATGCCAAGGAAAGTATAGGGGGTGTTGTTTGTTGTAATTAGAATGTAAATGTGAAGCAAGTAAAGTGGGCGAAAAGATAACTTGCCGCCAGCAGGGACCGAACGTGCGACCTTCGAATGACGCGTCCGATGCTCTACCACTGAGCTACGGCGGCGGTCATCCTCCCGTCCACTTTATAGGGTATATATATGCATTTAAACCTAGGAGTGACCGCCGCCGTAGCTCAATGGTAGAGCATCGGACGCGTCATTCGAAGGTCGCATGTTCGGCAGGGGCCGAACCTGCGACCTATTTGGTAAAAAATCTGCATTGTCTAAAAAAAAAAAACATCCTGTTAATATCGAAAAAAAAAAAACGGACGTGAACTTAGCAAGCTGTTCAGTGGCAACATGATTGATTTACTTACGACTTGTAGTTTACAAGTAAACTTGAAGTTGCGGTAAAACCAACCTCCGACCTCGGTCTTTTGCAGGGAAGATAATCCTCCTATAGAGACCTCCTCTCCTAAACTGCGAGGGGAACCCTATTATTACTGTGTAAAAAAAATGACGAAGCTTGCACTCAGACGCGCAAGGCTTGAAACATTAAAGTGGAGTCAGGCTAAAAATAAATTAAATTTAAATTAAAAAATTACACCATCTCCCGCTAAAGGGGACCATGAGGCGATGCGAAGCCGGAGCACTTGCACGATCGCGTTCCGTTGGCGTTCGTTGGGCATGCTACCGACCTCGTGTTGTGGAACGCGAAGAGGGACGCTACGCGCGTCGTGTCTTCCATCTAGCCTGGCCGTTAATTCTCACAGGGCGAGCAGGGAACACGGTCGACAGGCGGGCGAGAGGGGGGCAGCGTAGGAGAGGAGAGAGAAGCGGAGGGGACGCGCATGTGCTCGAGCTCATCGCGGCGTTGTGCAGGAGAGAATTTCGGCATGTCTAGCCCGCGTTTCAGAGGAATAGTGGAAAGGGGATGGGAGAGGGGGAGGGGAGAGGGATAGAGGAGAGGGAAAGTGGAGAGGGGAAATGGGGAGAGGGGTAGAGGGGAAGGGAATGGTGATGGGGAGTGGAGAGGAGGTATGTGGAGAGGGTATGCGCATGCGCAGTGAGGGTGGTCACGCCCGCACGCCACCACCACCACCGGATTGAGCTCGACCTTAAGATACTTCGCATCTAAAAAAAATCTATGCCCTGCCTGCACCACCTAAGTATCGCACAGCGAAACTGGACGATTCTGAAGTCTAATCTGGTTACTTCTATCGATTGTTGTTAGGCTTTAGCTAGATTAGTCACGACACGGATGTCCAAACTTCAGAACCGAGCGTTCGCACCGCTCATAGAACTACGGGCACGTCGTCGTTGGCGTAGCTCTTCTCGCAGCCGCCGTTGCCTTTCTCGTTACCTAGTATGGCAGCTTCCATCGCACTATATAGTCGTGCCAAGCCTGAAGGAAGAGCGCAGCTGGGTGGCCTTCTTTCTTTCTTTCTTTCTTTCTTCTTTCTTCTTCTTTCTTCTTTCTTTTCTTTCTTTCTTTCTTTCTTTCTTTCTTTCTTTCTTTCTTTCTTTCTTTCTTTCTTTCTTTCTTTCTCTTTGTATCGTGTATCTCTACTTTCTATCTGTTTCCTTCTATTTCTTCCTTTCTATTTCTTTCTCTTTCTCGCTCTTTTTATCTTATTTCTCTTTCTTTCCTTTCTTTCTCTTTCTTTCTCTCTCTTTCTGTGTTTCTTTCTCTTTCTTTTTTAGTGAACCAGTGGTGAGTAGTGGGATTTGCCCAATTTCTGTGGGGTATACCCGTTGATGATGATAGTTTTCTGATAGGCCGCACAAAAAACGGCCAGTTTAAACAGCTTCGCTGCTAAAAGTAACAGTGTTGGAGTTACAAGTACTGCTTGGCACATAGCCGCTTTCTGTGGCGCATACCCTGCGAGCTTTCTGAAATGACGGCCGGCACAACCTCAAGCTTAAACTGCTCCGCTGTTAAAAATGGGGATGCCATAAATTGTCACGTCTTACAACTTTTCCATATAAACGGCCCTCAAGTTAATAATTGAAACGTTAATTGACGAGTTTTTCTTAATAAATGCAACACAATTCTTTAGGTGCGCCAAAGTATTTCCACCTCGCGACGTAGAGTTCGTGTGCGAAGACGACAGGTGCCTGACATTCATACCATTTCTATAAAAAGTAGGGGTGTGCGAATATTCGAAATTTCGAAATTTTTCGATTACTGTTTGCTATTCGATTCGATTCGCACTGTAATTTTACTATTCGAACTTCCCAAAAACAAATACAGTCAACGTCCGATTAATAGTGACCCCTTCAAATTTTTAATATGCTTCACCTCATCACCCTCGGTTTTGCGGCAAAGCTGCCTTTCAAGCTCCGTTATGGTCGAACTTAGCCAAGACACAACGTCCGATTGGAATTGGTCCCTAGATTTTTAATATGCTTCACCTCATCACACCCCAGTATTGCGGCAAAGCTGCCTTTTAAGCTCCGTTACGGTCGAACTTAGCCAAGAAACGGTCAACGTCCGATTGGAAGTGGTTCCTAGATTTTCAATATGCTCCACCTCATCACACCCCGGTATTGCGGCAAAGCTGTCCTTCAAGCTCCGCTACGGCCGCAAATGTATTAACTCAAGAAAACGCTGGTTCCAACATGGAGATGAAAGATGTGACAGAGGTGGGGGCTCAATTAATGCTGTTTTGGACCTGAAATTTGGGCAGGAAGTCCGAAAAATCGGACGCCGAGGCTTTTTAGCATCCAAAATTTCGGATGTTCTTATATCGTATATTGACGTCTACGAGGCAGATTTGGAACTCCGGACTTGAAGGGAGCACACCCTTGCCTGCCACATCAGTTGGGCTTTCACAGAAGTTGAAAGAGAAGGAGAGGCTGAGGAAATGGCATCTTTGCCTATCACGTGTAAAGTGTTGTCGGCAACACTTTGGTTGCACCAAATCATGTACATAAATACGATTCGGCCTCTACGTTGCCTCATTCTTGATAAGACAACTATGAAACATGACCCCGCCAGCGCTTCATCAACCTAGCGAAAAGAAACACTTTCATGTTGCTATCTCACAAGAACATGCTAAGGGATTCTCTGCAACTTTTTCTGTAATTTCACTTCGAATTATTCGAAAAACGTTTGAGAAATATTTGAAAATTATTCGAAAATTATTCGATTCGATTCGCACTCAGTCTTTATTATTCGAATTCGCTTCGCACCCAAAATTTTGCTATTCGCACAGCTTTAATAAAAAGATATGTATTGGCCACAAAAGAACGCCCTGTATAGTGTGCAAAATTACACAGTAGCAACACTAGTGCGCACTGGAATAACGCCGCGAGCATGGAGGGAGAGAGCGATAGCGTTTCATGACGCGCGCTCAAGGTCATGACACACGCGTGACGTAGCTTCTTGCCCACCGCTGTGCTGCCAGCTAGCGCGCGACCCCTTAAAACAAAAGCATATTCTCCATGTGTCAATCTAATTATTCAAACCAGCCGCCTTGCGGACGAAGAAAAATGCATGGAAGTAAACAGGGCGGACGTCCATATCGCACTCTAGTGAACCATGACGCATTTTCGACAAGGAATGGACAGAAAAACGCACGCAGGGCACTGTCAGGCACTGTATGGTTTATCTGTTTGTCTCTTGTCCCGCTGCGTTTATGTATCATGCATGGCCAAGTGCCCGCATTGCCGTTTTCGTGCATTAAAGGGACACTAAAGAGAATAAGTAATTTTTCTCGTATTAGTAAATTACAATTTCACAATACTGAAAGCCCCACTCTTGCCGCGAGAACACGCTGGGTCAGGGGAGAAAAAGCGCAAGAAGAAAATATAAGTGGCAACGCCACCTTGCAGTTCCCGCACCAGCTCGCCGTGACGTAATACATTTTGACGTTGTCTGCTAGGGCCTACGTAATCGTTTATCGGCAGAAATAGTTTACATTGTGTTCTGAGGGACCCAAAGTCTTAAATCAGAAAGTTTCGTTGAACCAATGTGACCAAAATTAGATCTTGGTGGAAACGAAACGACCACGAATTATAGTGACAGATTCAAGCATTCTTTTCGCGATCTGAGTAGGATTTATAATTTTAAATCGCGTTTAAAAGTCACAAATGACCGGTATGTCGCGCGGCCTAGCGGAAGAGCCTTGAAGCTGGATTTTGAAGTCGTTCACTTTGCTATGACTTTGCTGTAAGTACTCTGATTCTTTTATGCTTGACTTCTTGACCGCTAACAAGGACGCGCGGGACAGCGAAAGGAACGACAACACGGGTAGTACAACACCGCCCGTGTTGTCGTTCCTCAGTGTCTTTTCTTTGCTGTCAAGAAGTCAAGCAGTAAACACCAACTAGGCCAGACTCAAGTTCTCATTCTTTTATGCCCACCAAAATTAGTCCCAGAGGTTAGAGTATGTATATTACTATCCATGCCCACTCTATTCTGTGCTGCTTACGAGGTTAAAGGAGTTGCGCACTGAGAAACGGCGCTGCCTTCGCAACAACTAGGGGAACATGTCGAGCCGTGGCGCTTGCGGGCGGTGTGCACGCATGCGCAGCAAACCGCTGCGCACAAATAAAAACCGCTCTCGCTCTCACCTTCCATTGTTTACAACAGCATGTGGTAGTCGCCGCAGAGTGAAAAAAAAAATGACCATAAATGTTTCACGGCGTTTTTCCACGTTACCATTCCGTGATTACAGACAGTCTGATAAGCTTACCGTTGCGCTAAAGAAAACAGGTACCATAAAAATTGGTTGTCGGTCCCTTTAAACTTAGCCATAGGCTTGCTCACGAGGGGGGCAAAGGTATACGTATGCGGGGCGGCCGCCCCTTTTTACCACCTAAGGGGGTGGGGGGCGATGTCTGCCCCAAACGTTTCCTCAGTCGGGCTTGTCCCGTCATTGTTTTTTATGGCGAAGCAGGTTTTTGACTGTAATGGCGGAGGCCCCTGATTTTGCATTCCAAGAGCTGTTTGCTTCCCAGATCGTTACTTCAGGAATGCCACGGACCAAAGGCAGGACATTTGGGAGAAGCACGTCATCGCTTCATTTTAATTTTTTATTCATAAATTGTGATGGATGTGTTTTGGACATACCATTGGGGAAAGGGGGGGGGCGCCGCGATAAAACTCCCCCTCCTCTCCCTGAATGGGAAACCCTGCGCACGCCTATGAACTTAGCTTTACTGAATAGTGGCGTAAATCATGGGGGGGGGGGGGGTCAGGGGGCTCCTGACCGCCCTTGTGTTCAGGCTGGGGGGTACACCTCTTGCAAGTGTCCCCCCTTATCCTTCAAACATAATTGGATTTCTTGGCAGTAAGGGTTGCGTACACTCCGTAAAAGCAACTCTGAAATCTGAAGTCACTAACTGTTGAGTACGAGCTTTCCGAAGTTACTCTGACGTGCCGCATCGTTTATAATGCTGGCCTTTGAAATGCGAAGTAAACAAAATTCCCTGATCATCTACCGTTATTCATGTCGACGATTTCTCGTAAGCCATTCACAATGAAGTGTAAGTGCAATTGCTCGACTATGATTGTGTTACCTTAGGAAAATCGCCGGTGAACATAAAAAATGCTTTACAAGAGAGATTTCAGGGGTAAATCGTGGGAGGCTTATTTCTAGCAGGTATACACGATCGGCGAATGGAGGTGAAGTTAAAAACAACTGTACCTTACGCGTTATCACAAGAAAACGCTAACATTTTTACTTCTTTTCTTCTGGGTTATTAAGGAAGGGAAAAAGGCACCTAATTTTCTGTCTGCCTTGTAGGGGTGGGGTAAGGAGGGAATAAAGAAAAGTAGGAAAATAGAGAGATCCAACACGAACGACATACGCTTAGAAACCAACTTCGCCATGCAACGTACGCGTAACTATTGGCTGCACATGCTCGTTTCTTTTTCTAAATTTCATTTGAAGGCATGATTTTAATTTTATTTAATTAAAACTAAAGCATATTTATTAAAACAAAATTGCCGCCATTGCTAGATGCGTGTCCCCCCTAGTGATTTTCCTGGATTTACGCCATTGCTGAAATGGCATCATTGCGGTATAAATGAACTTCTGCGGGTAAAAGCAAAGAAAATACCTCATTATATTAAGTTTTCGGTTAAACATTTCGTGACGAATGAACCAAGCTTCTTCGAAAGGGGTGCTGTGAAATGAACGAGTTCGTGGTTTCGAACAAGGCGCCAATCGATGCGGCAGCATTATGCAAATTATTTAAATGATAATATAAAGTACACTTCTATTTATTAAAGTAATGTAGTTCTTTGAATGTATTATTACTAAACAATTTTTTACAATTTTTTGCGTATAACTACTTTAGTTGCGCTGGTAGCGCCATCAACGTTGTATGACGCAACTCGGCGAATCACGCGCGCTTTTCAATGTTTCAATGGTTTCAACGTTTCAAGGGTGTCAACAGGTGTTAACGAACGTCTTTGCCTGCCGGCCTCGCGCGCGTACGGTGGACTTAGCCGTGGACCTACTTTTCTTGTGCGTTCTGGCACCTTCACTGCAACGCAAGATGGAGTGCTCTTCAGCTTTCGTAAGTGTTTTGTTGTTGTTTCGTGGTTGTAAAACGTTGTTACACAGTTAACGCGCGACAAAGCTGCTGTGCCTAAGTTTCCTTTTTGTCGCTAACTTTCGTAGTATAATCGGTGAAGTAATTTTATTCATGTTTATACACATGTGCCGATTCAGGACAGCAGGCTTCATTGTGTATGAGCGTGACCTGTGTGAATGAACGCCGTCAGTTCACGCTGAAATGTGTGATGACGGTTCCGTTCCCACATTTTGTTATTTTTTAGGTAAGTTAGCAGTTTTATTTTTCAGGCACTGGATACGCCAACATTCGTGAACGGACAGTAAAATTTGTCAACCGAGTCAGCGTACAGGTGTTATTAGTGCGTGCAGTGCATGCGTTCTGCGAATACGTCCATTACACACACACGCACGCGCGCAAAAACGAACCCCTGTAAGTGAGCTCATAGGTTCTTCTGAGTACTTTCACTACGGCTTTTTTTTCCCTCCTTGCTACCGTTCTTCTTTTTTTTTTCTTCGCCTCTGCTATCCAGACATTTATCTATCTGACGAGTGCAAAAGCGTGCGCGCGGCCAGAGCGACGCTGCAGCTACACTCTACTGCAACAGATGCTGGATGAGTGCGCCGGTAGCGAGCAGCAGGAGTCTCCTACGAACCGGATAGACATGGCAGTCTCGAATCGTGGGGCGCGATGGGAGGTGGCCCTGCTCAGCCGCGACCTCGCCGATTAACTGAGGGCCGTCCGGCACGCCGAGGCAGCCGCCCGTGCCCAAGGGCTCGAGGCCGTTACCTAGGCCGGTGTGCTTGTGGCCCCACCGCGCCCAATACAGCCGGGTATCTTCAACCATGAAGTTTTGACTCACTCACTCTACTTAAATCCTGCAAATGACGAGCAATACTAGTCGTGCGGGGGGTGCGGGTCACACGAGACTTCGCTAAGCATGCGATAAGCACATTGCTTGTTGACTAGATGGTCATAAATAAATGAGTGTCAGAACTTGACACCATAAGTTGATTGGCAAAAATTAGTTTTTGTTTATCGTTCACAAAAGTGCTACTTACATTGTCTGATTGACTCTGTATATTTCAGAAGCCATTACAACCCAGTGGGCGTCCACAAATGCTCATGCGCTCACAAGCCATGGCAGCGCTGAAGAACTGCAGCTTGAGAGTACAGTCTGCCAGTAAAATGTAAGCGTAAGACATAGCATTATAGCTTACCTACTCCTTCATTCTCAGCCACATTACCTATGTCGCTGCCTTTCACCGATGGTTTGTGGCAGAAAAAATGCAACTCAACAGACTCATTAGACTAGTTTACAGACAGGTGCTGTGGCTTCAGCAGTGTACCAGCACGGAACTCCTTCTTCAACTAGGTCTACATTACACGCTTAAAGAAATTGCAGAAGCGCAACATATCTTTCAGTATGAGCCTTTTACCAATACCCAAACGGGCTGCCACATTCTAGACAGTCTCGGAATTTCTTACCACACACAACACTGTATCAAACACGACATACCACGAGACATCTGCACTAAACTCATAATGCCACCGTTGCCAAAGAACATGCATCCTGAACACAACAGAGCTAGAAGAATCGGTAGATCCAGAGCTATGATCCAAAATTGGGACGCCATGAGAGGCAGTCTTTGTCGATGCAGCACGCTATAGAGACTGTTGCTGTTTTGCTGTTGTGGTTGTCGACCATACGCACGAAGTCATAACCAGTGCTTCCATCAACTTAAGGGAAATGGCGGAGGAGGTAGCTAGCACGCTGGCCATAGCTCACACTGATGCCCAATATATTAGTGACTCAAAAAGGGCAGTACGAAATTTTGGAAGCTGTTGGATCTCTCCAGTGGCATTGCAAGTCTTTACTAAAGGTAAAACCCACTCTGACGAACAAAATGCTGCCCACACACTTGTTGACCACACGGAGGTCAATCTTAATGAGGTGGCACACAACGCGGCTTAAGGTCTCACGTCCCAAGTTGCGTCTGCAGTTGAAGCAACCCGCAAGGACTTCTTTGTGGACAGATGGGAGTGGTGGGGCATATACTAACCAAATTGAGCTTTATTACCTAACACTATAAAAGGCAGTGACGGGAATAGCCCCTCGCCCCAACCCAAACTCGGCCGGGCCCAGTCCATTCAATGGCGGCAACTACGAACATGCACCTACACTAACCCCGTCATTGTGGATTACATTTACCCTGATTTGTACGCAACCAACTCATGCAGGTATTGCACTAATAGGGCCATACTAGCATATTCTCTGGAAGTGTCCAGCACTAATTGTCAAATCTAGGGATGTGGCTTCCAATGAGTACCTTCGGGCGCATTTGCGGGCCGTGCTGCTCAGCTCAGGACTAGACCACCAACTCTGCGCGATTCAGCAGGCCAAGGAAGCTGCTGAGAGACACGGCCTCTCGGCCAGCTCCGGAAACCTGCAGGAACTAAATAGTTATTCACACACACACACATTGGGGAATACTTCATCATGCATGTTAAAGAGACAGGGCGGGCAAACAAGGACAGAGAACGCGGGACACCACAAACGCCTTGGTAAATACTTACCAACTAGCTCAGCTTTAAGATTTATCATGCAACCTATAAAATGCACTGTATCTGTATTTGCAACTCCAAGGACTCAGTTCTTCTTTCAACAAAAAATAACTGGGCATATGTAAATAATTACATTCATCAGAAAATTTCGTCTCATATTTTTATACCATAACATGCACTGGTTTCTAAAGGAGCTACTATGGTAAGCAGCTGCACTTAACACCTGAAATCAAAACTAATACACTTGGATGAAAGTGTATGCCTGCTTTTACTTATAAAATTCAGGAAGCAATAAGGCAAACACATAATCATGCTTTAAATAATTATTAAATTCATAACTTTTTGAATATTCCACATTGAAGGAACCCTGAAACAGTTTTGATGATTTTGTATAGACGATTTTCTGCACCTGGTTTGTTCAATCAAAACCAGATGGCGTCACCGCACCATGGCCATCCCCCTACCATGGCTTTGGCAGCGCTGCTCAGTATGTCTCCAACCGCATCGCATCGTCTGCTCGGCGTCCCCATACGTCTGCAAGCACGCAAGTAAAAGCGAGCAGCCGGCAGTGGCGGAAAAGTCAACATGGTGGCACCTGTGGGTGCAGTTTCCTTCTGCCTCGCATTTATCACGTCGTCATCCTGCGCTTTGTGGCCTGTAAGTGCGAAACCTACGCATTTATTTGCTTTATATTTGAGTCCTGAAGCTTCGCAATGTATCGTCGGTATTTTGCAGTGTTTCCAAGATTCATTCTCATTTTCTCTGAGACAAGGTTTAGCAGGCATGGCTAAATAAACACAGCTGATCTCAAAATAGAGACAAAGCATAGCTGACACTTTTTCCCCAATGTGAGCTAACACAAAGCGACAGCTGATTTCACCATTTATTTATTGCTGTGAGGACAGTGGGCGAGTAGCAAGCGCGAGTTTGGATCGAAGCGGGCGGTCTAGTCTGCATGAGTGCTGCCATGTTGGCTTGTAACCTACTGGCGGTTGCTAATGCAAGTACAATTAAAGGCATATGCCATAAATGCGAAGTAGATTAAACAGATCACTTATCGCTGTGGCGTAGTACGTACCAAACAAACACAAATGTCTCACCGTTATCAACTTTGAGGCGATTACATGTAGAACTATGTTTTGCTTTGGAAGCTTGTGACTTGCTTACACCCTGCTGCTACCAGCTTGCGTTGTACAGCCACGGCCGCTTCTCTGGCACAACACTTTGGCTGGGGCAACTGGTGGGGGAAGGCCAGTTACGATCATGTGATCAAACATGGCAGCGCCCGTGCGCCGCTACGGAAAATCATCTATAAAAGCATTAAGCCTGTAAAGCAAGTCCCAAGCATCAATTGCAGACCAAGTTAAGCTCTCTACATCAAGCGTGTAATTTAATACAAGGCTTTAAACATGCGAATCGCTACAGATCGCAGCGGTGCAGCAGCCGAACGTGTTTTCAACTTCCCGCTTCCATTTGTTCCATGATACGCGGCACCAGCGACTGCTGTGATTCAATATGTCCGGTTTGCGTCACTGAACCTTTGGTGGACAGCGAGCATAGTCTGCCTGTCTACAACATGCTCCGTGTTGACGTGAACTGTGCGACAGTGTTTGTCTCTAGGCTTCTTTCAGAGTTGTACATAACGCGTTACAAGTAATAGATTACTGTAATCAATTACATTTTCTGGTAATTTGTAATATGATCAATTACTTTTTCGAAACTGTAACGTTCTGGGTAATTCAATTACATTTTCTTTTGATTGATTACTGGTAATCGATTACTTTTTTTTTTCCAAAATCAAGTTGTGACTTCTGCTGGCATCCGTTGTAATTCCTCGGTCTTAAGCTAAATGGGTGACTAGTGAAGGGCGACGCCAGGAGGTTCGCCAGCTGTTGATCAACGAATTGAATCGCCCCTGCTATGGTTTCACACCAGAGGACGCATCTGATGCTCCGAAGGAATTACCTACAGACGATTTTTTCACCTTTTCCTTAGCCTTACCTGCAGCGCCTTACCGAGCAACAGCGAAGTGCGGTGCTTCATAGAGGACATGGACACTGGCATCGAAGCACTGCGCAACTGTGAGCTGGTGCGCAAGGTATTTCTACGCTATAATACCGCCCTTCTTTCCAGAGCATGCATTGAGAGTGTGTTCAGTGTAGCAGCTCTCCTCTTAAAGGCCAACTCCGGCGATTTTTTGGCCATGTCAAAGTAATGGTGCTTTTATGTTCCTGAGACGCTCCTGTTACGGGTCCGATAGCAGAAATACTCGGCAAATTGGAGAATAATTTTAAATAAGCAAAAAAGCGCGACACCGAAACCGAAACCCAACCGAGTGTACTGTCTACGTATGACGTAGACGTTGTTACAAACGAACCGGAAGTCATGCAAGGCATGCCGGTCACGCCGGCGTGGAGTATGAAAACTGTGACAGCCGGGACGACCAGCGAAGCGCCGGCCAGACCAATGCTGTCTGTCGCCTTGTGCACAGCAGACGCTCGCTGTAGCGGCCGAAGCGCCAAAGTTAGCGGTGCCCTCGGCTGCGTCACTTCCGCCGCCTTCCCACTACTGACGTCACGGACGCAATGTTGCCAATAATTGTGGGAAGCCAGGAGGGCGTTTGCAGACAATCTTTAAAATTCATTTGCAAACAATCTGCGCATGTCTCAAGCCTGTAATTTGGCATAAATGACGGAAATGTGCAAAGGAATGTACCCAGCGAATTTCATTGAGATACATTGACCTCGAAAAATCGCCGAAGTTGGCCTTTAACAAGAAAACGTGGAAGAATCAGCGACAACTTGAAAAACAACTCCTGTTGAAAGTTAATGGGTAACACTTCACAGAAGCCACAGTAAGCCTCCTAGCCTTCATGCAAGCCTCCAGCCTTCTCTCTACCATGCAAGCCACAGTAGTTGTTGTATTTGAGTAAACTTGTGTTATTGTTTTTTAGGATGTGCTTGAAAAACAAGGACACAGATAGTCACACATAAAACACAAACGAAAGCGCTTATGCGTTTATGTGTGCCTCTATGTGTGCCTCTATGTGTGCCTCTGTGTGTGCCTTGAAGAAGAGAAGTCCACTTGTCGAAGCCGCAGTGGACATTTTAACGATGGTATATTCCATACATAATGGCATACACGGACCTTTCGAACAAAAATGGAATTTCGTCAATAGCTCCCACACAGCTTGTTTTATTCCATTTCAACATCGACCTGCCCTTATTGGAAAACCTTATATGCTACCGGCTCGAAATCCGCAACAAACAGTAAAATTTTTTTTGTATGCATTGCCACCTAGTGAAGTTGGTTGGTGTGGTCCCATATACGGCAATTGTGCTTGTCAATGTAGCCATTCATGTAGCCATTCAGTGCGCATCGTCGCTAAAGATAATTTTACAGCCAAAATTGAGGTGCTCTTTAAAACGTTCTGAAGCTCAGTCAGCGAACACACGGCGTTGTCTATGGTCGTTCAGTTTGATCCCTTGGTCAGTTAGATTTTGTACAGGTGTAAGCCCAAGTCCCGATGCAAAATTTGCCAAGTTAAATCTGCGTAGGGCCGAGTTCTTGTGCACAGCGAGGAATTGACTGCCTCGCATTCTCCTGCACACTTTCATGGACCGCGGCAATGTTCTCGACCGTTGTGGCGTTCCTTTGATGTATGGGTGTTAGCTGATCGTTTACCGAACCAGTCGTCTTGAATTTGTCCACAAAAACATTAGAGAGTCGACTTTGAAGGGCCACCACGTCTGCCGTAAAATGGGTGCAACGTTTGTACTAGCGAACAGTCATTGTGATGGTGAAGTTTTATCGTGTAGACGTGCTGCTCAAATGTGTAACTTGTCATGGTGATTTGCCATCAGTCACTGAACAATAAACAGGTTAGACAGATGCCACCAAAACAACATGGCTGCCACAGGTTGCCAACGTCGCCTGCCCCAATGAAACCCTATATTTTCAATCTTAACCAGTCACCAGAGTTCAACAAATAGTGCTCAGTATCACTAGAGGTCTTGCATGTTGCACATAATGGCGTCCTGGGAGGTCTCATATTGTGGAGCCATGCTGGTGTATGTGCTGACCCCGTGCGGATTTGATTTGCAGGGAGGCCTCTGGCCTGCTTAGAACATTTGTCGCAAAAAGGTTGGTGATGCAGCAACCATCAAGATTGGAAATGACTGATCACAGCTTGTTTGAGAATACATTGAGGATCTCTAGGAGCCTTTTTTGCTTTCTAAATTCTAAGGCATTCTGAGCAACTCTGCCAGCACCTCATTAGGCACTATGCCCACATGCCATGGAAGCCACTGAGACTTTATTATAAGCCCTGTGTTGTGTCGGGTCTTTGCGAGATGCAGAGATCTTTGTGTGTAACAGCTGCAGAGCGGCTTGCTGTCCGACAGCATCACAACTTGTTGCACCCTTTAGTTTTCATAGGGCTGCCTCAATTGCCACGCTTTCACATACTGTTTATGAAGCGATGCACTTGAGTCGTGTAGCCCAGGACACCATGAGGGACAGAATACAAGTGCTGCAGCATTGCAAATCGACCCTACACGTCTCGTGTGATTTCGTTGTAGCCACAGAGGAAGGCCGTGAATAGAAAGCGGCCTTTGTGACTTCTTGCGACAGTGGCCATCGCTCACAGGCATATCTATGGGTTTCGTACACGTGAAAAAGGGATGAATAAAAACTTCATACACCTCAAACTTGCTTGCAAAAAATAACCGTCGTGTTTCTCATATGTGCAACGACATGGTACACACAGCAGTTTGTATTGTTTACAATGACTGGACAATCCTTTATCTTGTAACAGCTGTGCAGTGTGCGGAAAGGAGAGAGAGCTTTAGATACTATGCAGTAAGCTTCTGTGTGTAGTTCAGGAGCGTGAACATGAGGACACAATGTGGATTGAATTTGGCTACTAAAATTTAGTGGCAATAGTACTTGAAATCAGCAGATAAAAACAAGCTATGCTATTTCCATTCATTTTCAGTACTTCAAGCAGAACATGCTATATAAAAATTTTTAGTTCACAATTTTGTTTCCTGTGGCCCATGTTTGATGGTTTTCTGTGACATCCGTGGTTTTAGTGATGCACTGCCTAATTTTATTGGGATATTTAACTTCCGGGCAGCTAAAAAAAGACTGGCAGTTAAAAGAGCTAAAAGATATTTATAATTGTCTTTACTATTTTTATGTAATTTTGTGCCGGTGCCATACGCACAACCTCTACCTTCTGATATATTTAACACTGCAAGATGAGGTCCATCTTATTTCACTTCTGATTTCTGCCTTCATTTGCACAGAAGATAAAAGTAGTAAACTTCATTTTGCAGAATGAAAGTGCTTAAGTGTAATGTGTTTCATGTTTGCAATGGCATCCAGGACAAGTCTCTAAAATTCATTTTCAGAATATTCCTTCTTTGTCCTCCCATTTTCCTTGCAATTACAGTGGGATTGTATTCACCTGTATAATTTTAAGCGCTACTTTCAAATAAAAACCATGGAAATACAAAAAATCCCTTCTTTTCCAGATGGCAAAAAAGATTACTTCTGAGTGCTTTCTTCGACATACTAATAACAGCAAAATACACAAGGTGTACAACATTGCAGGGTCATGCTACTTTCACGATAATTCACGTAAAAAATCATTGTTATATTAGTATGTAATCTAAGCAATTTAGAAGTTCAGTTGAAGACTGAAGATTCAAGTGAGGAAAAGGTGAACAAGAGTGGCATGACAGTAGAACTATGTAGCTGACAGATGTGGTGTGTTCAGTGTGTTTGACAGTGTTCCCACCATCGTACCTCGATTGGTAGAGCATCCGATGTGTAATTTGAAGGTTGTGGGTTCAGGCCCCACCAATGGCAAGGTGTTTTTGTCCACTTTAATTCATTTCTGTTGATGTCATAATACTGCACTGCAGTTAAAAACTACAAATAATGTCCTGAGTTTCATTGTCTGTTGGTTCCATTAGGTTGTATCTGCCAAAGAAACAAGCCCCTCAAACATTGGCCTTCTTTCATTTTCCACAATTCATTTATATGTTTGTACAGACTGTTGTGCATTAGACGATCTATTTTCTGTTGTTGTATGTTGTATATTGTTGTACTTGTTGTATGTCGAGTTGGTGCATCTTAGCATACATTTTTTAACTGTGCTAAGATATGGCCACAAAGGGAACTGCGCCTGACCTTTTCTCTGTCTCTATTAGTGCAGTTAAAAAATCTATCCTGGGAATTTACCCTTTGGATATTGCAGTATCTTTCTAAAGCAATGCTAGCTGTTTTGCTTTTGATGCACATACTGCTACGCTGCATACTAAGTTCATGTATTTGATGCTTATTTGTACTGATGCACGGTCTTGAGAAGCCACTGCATATGCCAGTTTATTTTATTTATTGGGGATTTTTTTTTTAGACAAAGAAGGTCTTGAATGTCGATACTAAGGCATGCCGCACGCCGCATCAAATGCGAAAGTGACCATTGGCGTCGGCATCAGCATCGACGGTGTAAACACGAGTGATGCAGAAAATCATCATCATGTAATGACCTCACCATGACGTCACACATAATGTCATCACGTGACATGTTGCTTGGTCAAAGGTGGGCCGATTGTGGAGGCAATGCAAGACCATGTTGGGTGCGGAAAGCTTTTGGGCTGGATCAATGCAATCAACTGAGAAAAACGATGGCTTTTGCCTTCTAGTCGTCTTGGCCAATGAATGAGGGACCGTGTGACTTTTATGGCATAGGTGAATGAAATATGAATAATGTTACCATCTTCTAGGCTAACGTGGGGGTGACACCATGTGGCACACACTGAATGTGGCCCAAGAATTCAGACTGGTCGCCGTGTACTCAGGTGACAGAAGAATCTCTTTATTATCAGAACGCATCTTATATAGGCTCAGCGCATTGCATGGTGAATCATGCAGCGACAGACACCGCTGTTGCTCGCCGCGTCTCGCATGTGGCATTGCGCTTACACACAAATAAGTGAAGTACTTGACGTTCCACGCATGCAATTTGAAAGGGGCTGACAGCATACAAGTTCATTTATACTAACACATAAGGACAGCAGGTAAAAATAACACTTGAAACATCATTTGTCCACACCCAGTCTTGTTGGTTTTCGACTACTCTGTCGATTGAGTGGTTGTTACAATCTTAGCATGGGAATTGTTGCCGTCAGTTTCCTTTTGAGTAAGGGGCACCCTGGATTTGTCCGTCATGTTTCCTGAACTAGTGGGTAATGGGGCACTACTGGATATTTCCTGACTATGGAAACTTGCAACTCCCACTATCTATTCCATTTTTGTAGGGGTGCGAATATCGAAATTTCGAATATTTTCGAATAGTGTTTGCTATTCGATTCGATTCGCACTGAAATTTTACTATTCGAACTATTCGAACTTCCCAAAGACAAATGCAGTCAACGTACCGGTTGAAAGTGACCCCTTCAGATTTTTAATATGCTTCACCTCATTACACTCTCGTTGCGGCAAAGCTACCTTTCAAGCTCCGTTACGGTCGAACTTCCAAGAGACAAGTCCGGTTGGAAGTGGTCCCTATTTTTTTAATATGCTTCACCTCATCACACCCCCGTATTGCGGCAAAGCTGCCTTTTAAGGTCCGTTACGGTCGAACTAGCCAAGAGACAACGTCCGTTTGGAAGTGGTCACTAGATTTTCAATATGCTTCACCTCATCACAACCCCGTATGCGGCAAAGCTGCCTTTCAAGCTTCGCTACGGTCGCAAATGTATTAACTCAAGAAAAGCTGGTTCCAACATGGAGATGAAAGATGTGGCGGAGTTGGGGGCTCAATTAAAGCTGTTTTGGACCTGAAATTGGGCAGGAAGTCCCAAAAATCGGACGCCGAAGCTTTTAGCATCCAAATTTCAGATGTTCTTATATATCGACATCTACAAGGCAGATTTGGAACTCCGGACTTGAAGGGAGCACACCCTTGTCTGCCACATCAGTTGGCCTTCCACAGAAGTTGAAAGAGAAGGAGGGCTGAGGAAATGGGATCTCTGCCTATCACGTGTACAGTGTTGTCGGCAACACTTTCGTTGCACCAAATCATGTACATAAATACAATTCGGCCTCTACATTGCCTCATTCTTGATAAGAAAGACAACTATGAAATATGACCCACCAGCGCTTCATCAACCTAGTGAAAAAAAACTTTCATGTTGCTATTTCACAAGAACATACTTAGGGATTCTCTGCAACTTTTTCTGTAATTTCACTTCGAATTATTCGAAAAATGCTTGAGAAATATTCGAAAATGATTCGAAATTATTCGATTCGATTCGCACTCAATCTTTATTATTCGAATTCGCTTCGCACCCAAAATTTGCTATTCGCACAGCTCTAATTTTTGGGAGACCATTCTCCTGTTTCATCGGAACTTGACCCCATGCTTAGTCTGAACACGGTAGGAACATGGTTGTGGTGCTGCTCCAAGCATGGTACCTTTGGTACTGATTCAGTCAGCCATATCACATTGCCTGTTTCCGGCGTGGGGAGATGTGTAGGTTGGTGGCATTGGTCAAAGTAATGGCTCTGCCTCTTCCAAACCTTCCGCTATTAGTGACCGGTGACCACCTTTCTTGGGCAGAATTGTCCTGGATTGCGGTGCCGAGGCAGCATTGAGACCCTTGTCCTGAGCTGTCTGCCCATTAGAATCTTTGCTGGGCTGACTCCTTGTCTCTTTAGTGTTTATTGCTCCCGCAAAAGCGCCTCCTGTTTCCTGATTGACAGCAGAAACATGTACCTCTCGTTCTCTAGAAGCAGTCCCTTTCTTGATGTCCAAAGCAGTAAGTGTAAGAAAATAGATAAATGTTTACAAACACAATACGACACTGGCTTAAGAATAATTATACATATTGCGCCTAACCAAAACCATACATGAAATAAAATAAACATGTTAGCACTGACTCAATCAGAAATAGAAAGCAAATACGTTTTCATAACGTCTTTGAAGCAGTTCAGTGGTGTGTAGTTTTGCACAATTCTGATAGTGTTTGGATGTGGATTTATAAAGGATGGTATTAAATATGTTAGTTTTGTACTGCAGATGGTCCTCTGCAAAAGGGAAGTCTCAAGTGATCATGCCTGAAATTGTATTTGGTGTTACTTGAAAGATACCATTGAAGAAAAAGGGGTACACCTCTCTCAAGTTTAGCTAATATATTTAGTGAGCTTGAATTCATGTAGGTGATTATTTTTAGAAGGCTGTGTTGTACGAAAACATTTGCCATATGATTGTGGCGACCGAGGTTTTCAATAGAGCAGACTGCTTGCTTTGTAGAAATATGAGATGATTCAAATTTGAGGGCCATGTAGTTCCCCATACCAGTAGGCAATAACTGAGATGGGATTGAATTAATGTGTGATACAAATGATGTTTCATACAAATAAGAACAAGATACCTAATCCTAAACAATATGCCATTTGACCTACAGATACTAGAATGAATCTTCATGACATCAGGGTTAAACTCAGATTTTCATGAAAAAGAGCTCCTAGAAATTTGAAAACTGAAGTTTGCTCAATTACAGAGCTGTTAAACTTGACACAAAGCACAGTCATCAGGCTAATTTACAGCCTTAAAAACGATGTATTTGGTTTTGCTGACATTTGACTGTAACTGGTTCACTGAGAACCAAATTGAAAGTTGATCTAGGCTGCAGTTTTGAGCACGCGTAGGCTGTTGCGTGGAAAAAAAAAAAAATCTTTCGCTGTTGCGTACAAGACTAAATCTAGAGTAAGTGGTCTGTTAACAATATCATTTATATATGAAAGATGCAGAGAAGGTCTTTGATGGCAAGGTGTGCTGTGTGTTTCCAGCCTTGGCATGCACAAGTGCAAGAACCAGCAGGTATCTTTACTTGTGATGGTCTCATTCTGCATAATTTTCTAGTGAAAGGCAACTCTGCCCGTCTTGTAATGTACATTTATGTTTCTTGTCAATTGCAAAACGAGCAATGTCGTTATGGAATATGTTGTTCAGCATTATCGCATACCGTCTCAGAGGTTATCTGTTTTTGAAGACTACATGTACAAATAACCTGTAGCATTTTTTCTGTTTTCTTGCTTTCACATATACTCATGCTTGCGACATACATTTTGCTGCCAGTGAAAGTGTACATGATCATTTGCAGTAAAATTTGGCTTGTGTGTACTGACAAGCAGTATTTGTTCCTGATAATTTTAAATTATTGAATGTTGCTCATACACATTTGCATTTTGTAATATACATGGTGTACACAGATGCAGTGCATGCAACTTATCAATTCAAGAAACAATTTGTTATTGGCATTATTTATGAAATCGCTCTGACACTGCTATCAGGTGTGCTGTGGGTTGATCTCTAGGTAAGCATTTCTGTCAACTGCAGTTCTTCGTTATTTTTATGGTTCGTTGTCTGCTGGAGATAATTTACAAGCCCATCACATGTCATGAATTATGCAAAAAATGCTATAGAGTAGATGCATGGAAGGCTTGCCTAAAATAACATTTGTGATGAAATTTCATCTGTAAAGTTACCACAATGAGAGAGATGCTTGTTGAATGTGCTGTTTTTGCACAGTGCAAACAAATGGGATGGATGTCGAAAGAGAAAGAGTGCTTACTTTGAAATAGGCAAGTACTGTTGTAAAACAGAAAAAGTACATTTATTTAATCCACTTGTGTGCCCCATCTGCACTGAACAAAACATCAATACCTTAACGGGCTTCGACAAACTACAGCTAATTGGAAGGTATCAAGCCAGAACTTGCTCAAGCAGTCCTCTACACACCATCTACTGCATACTAAATCAGAGGCTGAGTCCGAGCTAGTTGGTACAGTGACATTGTGAAACTGGTAGCACTCTGTGTGTCGTGTTCTTGTTCCCACCTTAGTGCGCTTACCAGTTTTATAATCTACTACATAGCTTGCCCACTCGGCTGTTGGCTGTTAGTGTAGGAACATTAGCTGAGCTACTAGCCAGCTTGCAGATGCCTAAGGTTAGAATAAAACTTGTACAAAATAGCTACAAGACATAGCCTTAGCCTGATCAAGCCAAAATAGACCTCTACTATAGCTGACTTTGCCTTGCCTGAATGGGGCTGTGCAGGTCCACCACGATTGTCCATTGTTGCGATGAGCGTCTCTCCTGCGCATGCGATGTGAGCTTTCCTTAAATCTTATTTTGTTGTGTGGCAAGATTGTGACCCTTGCACAACTCTGCTTCCGTAAGGTGCATGTACAGTAACTCTGCATTTGCAACGAAGCTTGCCTCCTGGTGGTGTCGTTACAAGACATTTCCATATCTTGTCACTCTTTCAGTAATGAACTGTCTTAAGAGAATTCGTTGCTGGGCTAGGGTCATAGTACTTAACTGCAGAGTGCAAATTATGTACGGGACATAAAAGAACACACACACAGCACAGGTCCTGTGCTGTGTGTTTGTTCTTCTATGCCCCATACATAATTTGCACTCTGCAGTTAACAGCAGTGAACCAGTTTTGAAAAAGTACCATGGTAAAAGTGCCCTAGATGGCATCTTGCAACTTCCAGGACATAAAATTTGCCCTGGTGGGTTCTGGTGAGGAGCCTTTTAGATATGGTGTGCATTTATTGTACTCCGTGGCTGCTCAGGTCTTCTGAGTATATATTGTATTGCCCCTGACATTTAGGTTCTGGAAGCAACAGTTTGTTTATATGGTTAATCGATACAAAACCCTGTGGCACCCAGTGAGGAAGTCTGGTTAGTAATGCATTCAGGATTTTGGTGGTCCACATTTACAGTTATCAAAGCTGAACTGTGCGGCTGTTGACGGACCTTGGAGCATCAGCCCTTTTCCATTTGTACTGGTGCCTTCCGCTCTATATACTCCTTGGCATAACATGCCATTACATAAGAAGTGTATGACTCGCTAACCTTTACACCTCAGTATATTCACATTGCATTGACCGCGATCAAGGTTGGCATTTTATTTTATTATTTATTTATCAGTACTGTTGGCCGAAGGCCATTGCAGGGTGGTTGCGAGACAAGATATTAAAAAATTCACCCCACCCCGAAGGGAATCGTGAGGAAATGCGAATGCATTTGGCGTCTCACAGCAGCTTCCCGAGCACGGAGTTCGGCGTCGGCAGCTCGCTTCAGGCGCTTGCGTTCGGCGTCGGCAGCTCACTTCAGGCGCTTGCGTTCGGCATCACGCGCTCTTCGCTTCGCAGCCTTGTCTTCCACGTCAGCCATCTCGCGTCAGCGAAAGCCGGCGAACGGGTCGAGAGAGAGTAGAGCGCGCGCTCCGCTCCATTTATATACGCTTGTGAGCGAGCGAACGGGAGAGTCGGGCGCCCGCCGAGAGGAGAAGCGCCGAAGCATGCGCCTACCCTCGCCCACACTCTCCCACACACACGGGAGCTCCGCCGAGCTCCTGCGATGCGAGCCCTCACGCGCCCGAGCGCGCTGTTCCTCTCCACTCACTCTCCGCTGATCCGCCCGCACCACTTGCTCCGGTTGCTAGGGGAGAGGAGGAGCGCGCGCGCTCGCAGCTGTTGCTATGGGAGAGGGGTGGGAGCGGAGAGATCGCGGATGCCGCACGGCGCCTGACATAGCTCGACTAAGAAATGCATTCGCATTAAAAAAAAAAAGAATTTTGTAACACTCCGTCGTCTTTTTTACCGCATACATCATTAGATTGGAACCACGATCCACGGGACATTGAAAGTAATATTGGTAACCAGCTTTTCCGACAAACTTTAGCTAGCATTGTATAACTATTTGAAAAACTTATTTACCTATTGTATTTCATTGCTGCATTTGTTTTCCTTTGTCTTTTTTTTTGCTTTGTAACCACTCCACTCTATAATGCCGTGTGGCCCGGAGTGTAAAAAGAATAAACAACATAAATGCATGTCTACGTTTATTTTCATACATAAAAAGGTTCACTAATGCTGAGCACTGAACTGTGAACTGTGAGCACTGAACTTAATGGTTTGTTCGACTGGCATCTGTTCAAATTTGTATGTATTTGCCAAATGTTGGCTGTGTGGTGAGCATTCACTGAACTAAAATTGCATGGTCAAACTCAGTGCTGCTAGTGGACTGCTTCATTTGTGCTGCAGGCAAGTTGTACATATATTTGTGTTGATAGCCATTTTGTGTAGCAATTTACACTGAGGCCTACATAGAACATAGCGTGACCTGCAGATAATGAGAAAGTGAGGAACAAGTGTGACAACAGAATCTAAAAGAAAGCAATAAAAGTTATCAACGATTACTGTACTCCTTAATGGAAAACGTTAACGAAGAGGTACGCACGTTTTCGTTTGGCGATCAATTGCGGCAAGGAGTTTCAAGGATACATGTTATGTGTGTACATACATTTGCACGGTACTCTTTATTTTAATTTTTTAAAAACTATTTTAATCTTTGTTGTTTGATTTGTGTTATTTCAGTTTTTGGCATTTTTGTATTTACTATTTTTTATTTAATTATTTTCTGGTTAGGCAGCATGAACTGCAGTTACAGACAATGCTTTATTTTACTTTGCTTTGTGTTATGTATACTCTTTTATATATATATATATATATATAATATTATATATATATATATATATATATATATATATATATATATATATATATAATTGTTTTTGCCTATTTTGTTGGTGAAGGTTCCAGAATAATCCAGCCGGCCTCAGCCAAAGAAGAAGAGCATGGGCACTTCAAGCCAGGAGAGCTTTTGTGGTGCTTGTTCGTTCGGTTATGGTGATGGAAAACCACCAATGCTCAACCCAGGGATGTGCGCTTGAAAGCTGTGCTCTAATAGGTGCTTGCGTGCAAACAGTGAGTCAGTGCTTTTTGTTGAGTGTCCTGTCTCATGTTTGCACAATTTTTTGCTGCTTCTTTGCATATCAGTTTATACCAACTTGCAAACTCATTACTTTGATTTTGTGAATCACCACTTCAATTCTGTAGACCAGAATGTCAAATCCAACTTTTACCATTCTGTTTTCATTCTAGTTCAGTGAAAATGGTTCAGTTCTGGTTCAACTCCAGAATGAAAAAAAAAAAAAATGACAGCTTAGAATGGTTTGAAATGGTGTTTGCATAAGTTTAACCCTTTGCGGTCCGTTGTCAGGCAGCGCCCGACAATACAACACGGCCGTAGCAGTCCGCTATCGGGCACCTCCTGACAAGGGTGTTCGTGGTTTAAATTTCACTGTTTTCTCACTGCAAGTCTCGCACATATTTTGTATACATGAAGTGCCATCTCTTGAGGAATAAATGAGCTTTGTTTGTGAGGTTTACTTTTTTTACACTAGGGTGCAGCAATGTTCTGCACGGAGCCTAGAGCGTACCCACTCGCGAGCGGTTCGTGGAGAAACATGGCCACGTTTTCATCGCATGCGTTTTACGGTGGTGCTTTAGCGAAAGCGAAGATGACTTTAGTGAGGAAGAGAATTACGTGCCTCCACCAGACAGTGATGACAGTGATTCGACAGAAGTGAGTGACGAAGACGACGACGACGGCGGTGGATTCAACGCCTCTGTTGACACACAACGGAACAGAAATACCCTGCCTGCACCCAGGAGAATGCTCTGAGCGGTATCATACGCTGCCCAAATATCGCTAAAGGAGTTGCCTGCAGAATGCAGGAACAAAAATGAATATCCTGTGAGTTTTTATTGCACAGTTGTGTTTTCTTTGCGCGCCAGAAACTGCAAAATAGTTTCGGACTGGTAGAGCCGGAAAGTGGGTAAAAGTTTTGGACCGCAAAGGGTTAAAAAAGTTGCAGGCACACAGAAGAAATTTATTTTATACCAAGCTAATTGATGCTCCTGAACGGCTTAAGATTAGGAAAAAAAGAAGGTATGCATGCTACAACACGCACCTCGGATGCAATGTATTGTTTCTGTTGTCTGCTTCAGTGTGTACTAGAGCGCAGCTAAAAGGGATTTTCAGCTGGGACATGTTTCTTCGATCATTCCAGGAAATATATATATAGGTCTTCCCCCACTAGTGAATTATTTGATGGTCACCAGCCAAAAATACTAACAAATGTATAACATTGAAGCCTCCCAAATGCTGTGTTGAAAGCTACTCATGGTGCTTCCACTTTTAAATAAAAGCACACTCACGTGCATTTGCAAAGGAGGCTGCATGGCTGAGCTGCAGGTGCAGGCAACGTACAAGTGAAAAGCTTTGGAGACAGTGTGCCTAACTTGATCCATAGTCAGTCTCTTTTTTTCTCATTTGCTCCGGAGTGGAAAAAGGGTAACAATCAGGCTTAATTCCAGTTTCCAGAAATTTAGTTGAGCTTGTTTCGTTACACTCCTGTAGACTGTCTTTCAAAGATTAAATATTTTTGCGGCTGCTTTTTAAAAATTAGTTTTTGTTTCTCATTATGGTAAATGCCATGCACCGAATCTTGCTTGTTTGCACTTTGCTGTTTCTTCTAACCAAGGACCGGATGCTCTTACTAAGGTGAATTAGCCGAGTGAGGTGCAAAACTTCGTGCAATGGATACTATTTCTATGGGCATATTTTTTCATGAGTAAAGCCTGTGTGATGGCAACAGACTTGGTTTCTTCCATATAGCTTATGCACTTTACGAGTGTGCATGTGCTTAAAGTAATTCTGAGCACGTGGATCAGTGGCAACACATGTATGTGGTCAAAGGTTTCCTTGGACAAATTCAAAAACTGTTTAAAAAGAAGCTGCAGTGTTTTTTTTTCTGTACTGTGGTATCAATACGAAATCCAAGTGAAGGGTCTGTTTGGCTAGTGTTATTGTTTCAGCAATAGTAACCTTTATTAAGTTCGGGCCTTGTGAGATGTTTTGTGGTAACGAATTAACAGTGAGCAAAAAAGATTAATGACCCATGAAATATCAGGGCCAGCAATGTTGTCATTGTGCTTTTGCGTTTTTCAATTTTGATTTGTTACCATTTGTTACAAACACTAGGTAAAACGCACACTTTGAATGTTCGTGTGCATTCGAAATGATTATTTTAATTTATTATTGCTTATTTGAATTGTTTTCTTCAAATTGGCATGGTCTTGCCTGCTGCACAGATACACTAGTGCAAAGTGGGGATGGCAAGCTGCTACGAATGAATGACCAATGACTCAAGACTGCATTCGTAGTTTCTTGCACTTCCTTAAAATGCTTTCTTGTTTCTGAAAGCAAATGTGCTATTGGGAGTTATTAAAAATACAAACAGTGTAGTGTGGTATTTCTTGTGCAACCTAGCCAAAGGTGTACAGCAGGGTCTCATACTCACCTCACCTAGTGGGCCGCAGTCACGAAATTGTCTCCTGATGGGGGGCCGAATAAAATGTCAGATAACGTTGCCATTTGACAGGCCTTTCCCATATCTTATATATGGGTCATTTCTGAAGTTCATTCGTTTAAATGTTCCTTTAAAACACTGTATATATTCCTTTACACACTGTAAACCACTTTGCACCCTTAAGGCAATTTCATGCGATGAAAACGCCCTTTTGCCTAACAAGAATTTGCAGAAATGGGGTTGTAAGGTTGTTTGCTTCCCCGAACAGCCTTTTGGTTTGCTAAGGATTCATATTCTAACTAAAACACCCTTTAGGAGCTAAGGTTATAGAAAACCCTGTAGCCCATGCGGTTGAATATTAGGTGCGTTTAGGTTGACGAAATTTGTTGTGTGCTATCTAGAAGCACACAACAAATTTGCGCATATTCTGTGAACGTTTTTTATTTAATTATTTGGAACAGGGATATCCCCACCGGCACTGAACGGCAGCTCAAGATAGCATGGCTATATATACTAGACACCCGCAACAGTGTCTAGTGGTTGTGGTGCTCGACTGCTGACTCGCAGGTCACGGAATGAATTGTGGCTGCGGCGGCCGCAGTTTCGATGGAGGTGAAAATGCTTGAGGCCCGTGGCTTAGACTTAGGTGCATGTTAAGAACCCCAGTGGTCGAAATTTTCGGAGCCCTCCACTACGGTGCCTCTCATAATCATATCGGGGTTTTGAAACGTAAAACCCCAACAATTTTTATTATTATCAAGAGTCCAAGGCATAGCTTCAAGGGTTCTGTTGACATTGATTGTAATTGCAATTAAAGAGGTGGCTTGAGGTTGAATTTTCCTGAATGACTGTATGAATGTGTTGTATCACTCATCTACTCCTTAACTGAAGAGTGCAAACTGCATGCTCAGTGGCTCTGCATTAAATTTGAATGAAGCAGCTTTAGGTGAAGAAGCCATTTTCACCTTTTACAGTTGTCGGTTTGACCCCTTTTCTTTTCTTGTGGATTTGATTATGCAGCAGAGCACGGAGATATCCCAGAATATTCGAAACACGCAATTGTTCTTTTATTCTGATGGCAATTATATGAACATTTCACGCGCGTTTTTGCAGTCACCGTCACAATAAGGTTCTATAATGTCTGAGGGCAATAAGATTGCCCTGCGTGTTCTATGTTCCATGTGTGAGTGAAAGCGTGCGAAAGCAGCAGGCAATCGCTGCTTTCACTGGGGAGGGGAAGGGGCGTGCCTGTGTGTTCAGAAAGAACTGTACTTGGGCAGCCGGGCACACCCTATCTTTACAGGGATCAGCTGACTGCTCGTGCCTTTGTACATGCCGTGTTCTCACTGCTCAGTTTGCATTGAAGCGATAGACAGCATTGTGATGTGAGGATAGTGTGTTTTAAAGGGTGCGCGAGTGCAGTGAAAAGGGCTCATTGAGAGAGGAAGAGGACAATGGCACAAAGTGGACATGAGCACTCTCGGAGAAAACTCGCCAAAGAAGATGATGCACAGCCAGCTGCAACACGTGGGAGCATGGAGGACTTGCTCAACCGATGAGCCCCTCCACAGTGGGATTGGAGGAAAGCATGGGAGTAGAACGTGAGAGTGAGTGAGATGTGGCCAGGAGATGATGATGTCCAGGGTGCGGAGTAGTGGCCAGCCAAGTTCTTGGATGAAGCAATTCATTTTTTCCTTGTATAACATCTCAATAGAACAACCTTCCTGAAAACTATTGTAAGCATTGCATCGAATCCTCAGTTTATGTGTGTGTTCAAGACCTCTAGCACTGCACTTGCTTGATCCTGTACTTGGTTTCTTTTATATATGTATGATAACTGATATCAACAATCTTTTGGTTTTGTTTTCCTGCCTACATAGCCTTGTTCGCTTTGTGTGACTGTTTTGTACTTGCATTCACAAATGTACAACACATTTGTATATCCCCCTCCCCCTTTCCTGTTATAATACTGTACTCTTGGTTCTAGAGAATGCGGGTTTATGTAATAAGTAAGTAATAAAAAGTTCGCTGCAGGCTTCCATGGTACATCGTAAAGCTTCGGCCCGCTCCTGGCATTCGTGGATCGTCCAAGGGACATCTATTCGAGGGCCACCAGTGTCTCCAAGACAAGACAAAAGCTTCGGCTGGCCAAAAGGGCGTCCAGCCACTGACTTTACTTGCTTGGTGCTTACACAAGTTGCAACTTGCATGAGTGTGAGAACCCAAAATCAGATAATTTCAGCATGTAATAGCATTATTTTGCAAAAGCTTGTTTCTAAAGTGAATGCTGCTGAATGTTTTGCAGTATTGGATGGGAAAAAAAATCGGTATACGAGAAAAGCTTCTTCGCTTTGTTCTGGTACTAATGGGAAGGGGCCTGACCACTCCAATTTTAAGAAGCTTAAATTATATAGGAATCGCAACAGAGAACCTTGGAGCCCAGGGGTAAGAGAGTGCCAGCCTCAGCGAGCAGTGCATACAGCAGTGTTCAAGATACGTCGGACAGCAGAATGCTAATGCCATCTCTGTACTCTGTGGCTCTCGTAGCCCTAAATTAATGGCACATTTGTTTGGTTGTCTTCAAGCGCTCCAGAGTGCTCTGGCAACGTATGTCACATTTGGCTGGCTCTTTCAGAGCACTGCACCCAACACTGAAAGATCTGAGGCACTCTCACTTCTGACCTCGGAGTGTGACTGACATCTGATCATGTGACTACTGTGCCTCATTTGTTTGCAGCAGAAGACACGTTTCCCCTTCTGGCCTACGATTGCTCTAGTGAGCGGCTGCACGTCCCTCTCGAATAAAGAGTGGGATCCGCATTGCTGCAATCTAGTCATGAGCATTGTGGCCCCAGCTAGATGTACCACAAGCCTGTCAAGTGCATGCTCTGTGCCTCAGATCAGAAACTGCATGGGAACCGTGCGACAGTTTGTGAGTTCCTTCATGCGAGTCCAAAATGCCTAGCTGCCCTAGGTATCCAAATTGAAAAGTTAATGCCAACAGCTTGCGTGATGTGCTTGAAGTCACTTTGTCCAGCCCAATGGGTCCAGAGGCACAATGCTCTCAACGTGCTTGTAAATCTTTTCCACTACATTTGGTCTACTGTCCATGACATTAGCGACAACTGGAACGAGATGCTCAAATCCTACTGAGCGCTTTGCAGAGAAGCGAATTTCTCGTCTCTTTTTGTGGTTGAAAAGATTTTCACTTTAAGCTTGCCATTACAAATACTTGCAAATAGTAAACATGGATCTTTCATCTAATCTCAGGTTGGCTGAAGACGTTTTGTTATCTGGATGTAACCTTCCATCAGGAGCTCACGAGGTGTTCGTGAACTTTTTGAGCGTATTTTGTCAGTTTATGACAGCTTGGCTTTTGGCCATGCTCAAATGACAAAAACGTGCTCAAATGTGCCTCGTAGACTCTGGAGGAGTATTCCATCATTGTGTATTAATTCCATTTCTCGAAGCTTTCACAGAACAAATTGAGATATTCATGAACCACAAGAGCACTTGCTCGACTGGAAGTTTTCCAGCCTTCCTTTCACTTGTTGCGAAGCAAACATGACAAAAATGCAATGTGATTCTTTGTGTGAGCTGCCATTCTGATGTCACAGACTCTGTGTTGTCTTCTGTGGGAGAGGTACATCTCTGGTACAGAAAACTTCAGCACCTTGAAAAACGCCCAATGGGTCTGATGGAAGCCCTTGAATTCTGGTGGCTAGCATTTCCAAAAGGCTCTTCAGATAATGGCCATTCTCCCAGTAACTACACCTACAAGTGAGAGCACTACTGCCTTCAAAAGCCAGTGTCAAATTATAGTGCGAACTGTTACCTACCACCGAGAGAAAGGAAAGTGCCAACTCCAAAGTGCACGCACTCTACCCTACCGGTGAAGGCAGCTGCCAAAACAGCTAGCATGTTTCAAACCAAGTGCTTATGCAATGCCTGGAAGGATCCCGAGACTGTTTCTGCCAATGCACACCGAACATGCGAGAAGGGACTCATTCTTTGCCAAGCCTCTGCTCTGCTGTAAAGGGATGAGTCATATTCAAGAATCTAGAATCTGGACGCTACCCGATGTAAGCATGTGAGAAGAGCAGTCAGTCAGTCAGGGAAGATGTCATATGAAATGATGCAGTGCACTCAGGCACGACAGCAGTCTCTCGGGCAGTGGCACCGAGAAGGCACATGTGATCAGATGCCTAAGGAATGGGGAATTCCTTGCTAACGCTACATTGTACGTGGGCCCATGTGTGTGCAGGTTTCCAGAAGAGGAATCTTTGAGAAACAACCCAAGGATCGCCATGGACTGGACTGTGAAAAGTCTGGCAAATATGAAAGGGATTAAGTGTTGTTGAATATTCTGTAAAGCCTGACCTTGTATTGAGTGCGATTTGATTCATTGTTTGTTACAAAACAACTCGGATGGGTTGTTAAACCATCTGAGTATTGTGATTGTATTGTGATTTAACCAGCGAAGTGTGCATGTATGTGAGATATTTGTACTGCCTTAATGGAGAATATAAAATTTTTTTAGTTTGACAACTCTGGGCTCTGACTCAGTTTGGACCACAACCAGCATTCGATAGCACACTTAAAGGACCTACTCTTAAATTGTCCGTGCTGTTGTGGTGCTTTTTGGGGAACCAATTTGTCAGTTCTTGAAATCTGCCTGATGATTGCATCTCTTTAATGGGTTGTGACAGAGGGGTCCTTCTCAACTCTGAGGCATCTGAAAACCTACCTTTGCAACACAACCTGCACTGAGTTAAACTACACTGTACTAGAAGGGGGTTGTGTGCTCTCTGCCTATGCTACGCAGGTGGCGCTCTGAAGCCGCTCATGTCGCCGGTACTGGGAGCCACTAGGGGCTGCAGCAGTTTCCTCTTGAAGTTTCTCGCGCTCCTATCCTTCTGCTGCTGCGCTCTTTTGCTGCACACGTGCTAAACGAGGCGGCAAGTCGATTGGTTTTTGGTGCTATTGAGAGGTTCAGTGGTTTGCATCACAACAACCACGGTATTTTTTTCTGATGACGTGTTCATGCTAAGGTATGCTAACCAAGTATGTCTACTAGCGGCACAATCACTGTTATCGTGCCTGGGTGCCAAACGTGTGCAGTGTGCGAATTGCATTTTAAGCTGCATTAGTAATCGGGACTACATTCATATATTGATGGCAAAGAGACAGCATTCCTCGTGGTAGACCACGCTGTCGGCAGACGCTGTTCCACGATCCTTCCGAATCACCCCGCGTACCTTATCAAAAGGACTCCCAAACCCTGGAGCGAAGGAGCGACAAGAAGGTGACCAAACAACCAGCAGCAACAAAAGTCGAACCGCAGCATACGCGCCGTCCGCCGAAAATGACCCGACAACCAATCGCCATCAAATAAAGCATATACATTTTGCGCTAGCGAAGAAGCACAAAAACCAACCTGCTCAGATGAGGTACGGAACTACTTGAACTTTTTTTTTTCCACCTCAACCCCTTCGTAGTGCTAGAAAGCATTAATTTTGTTTTCCATTGTTTTCCGGTACTCTATTGCACTTCGACATTATGCCAAGAAACGACTGTGGTGTCGGAAAAGTTGGCATGTATTTCATGCCCACTCCAAGGTGTATATCAGGTGGAGATTTTTGAACAACATTGTTTGAGTTGCCGGGAAGAAGCAGAAAGCCTGCTCGAAACAGCGATGCCCTCGCAGCAGATACGTTCTTGTTATGTAAATGTTGTTGAAAGAAAAGTTGACATTATGTACTGCCACACCATTTTAGAACACAAATTTGTAGTACTCTGGAATCTAAACAGTTCTTAGAGTGTATTTGCGTTTGGTGGATGTCTTGTGTGTAATCTTTACGCCAATGCTGTTCATAAAGAATTTAAATTGCAGAAAGTAAAAATCAGATTTGAAAATAAAATCGTTTAGCAATGCACCATCACAGAAAGTTTTGCTCGAATTTATCCATTTTTACTTTAACAGCTGGAATTGCGCTTGCTTGAAATTTCAAGGTAGTAATTTTCCACAAATAACTGGATGTTGTGGATGCCTTTTATTATCTTTCTGACAACGTGCACTTTCACGTGCATGTGAAGCGTTTTCTTATGCGATAAGCACCCGTTTTCGTAACTTGACTGGCGAGTTCCGTCGACTTCGTCACCGCCAACGCTTGGCAGGCGTCGAGCATGCCTTCAAGGCGCATGCAACGTTCGAAAATGCCTGATAGAGCTATGCGTAAACAGGTGCAAACGTCGCGCTAATTTGTTGACAAGCCATCACTTAACTCTCCGGGAGCAGCCGACATCTCTCCAGCCAGCGCTGCAATCATAGCGGCAGCGTGTTTCCTTTGTATTTCTTAACGAGAAAAGCGAATGCGTGTGGACAGAACTCCAACCGTATGGATAGCAAGCACTTGTTTATAATTACACAGTCCGCTAAAATAACCCGCAACGCCTGCCTAACGTAGCCACGAAACTTGTAAAACCGCATAACCTTTCAAGAGGAAATGCTAGTGGCGCCATCACTCGGAGGCAACATGAGGTGCCTCAGGCACCTCACGTTGCCTCCGAGTGAGCCCACTGCCCCTATTCTAGTACACTGTAATAAACTGTCCAGCTTTTTTAAATATTTACTAAGAAGTTTCTCTATTGCTAAAGTACATTTTGGACGAAATGCAATGAAGCCATGGCGGCTGCACTTTAAGCTGTAGAGTGTCTTATCTGCAAAAGTGCCGCTGCTACTAATGCCTGCTTGAGACCAGACTTAATGAGCACTATCTCCTGAAATGAGTGGTTTTACTAGCTTCTGCTAAATGTATATGCCTATAGTTGTGCTTACAATTTTTGTATTTGTTTTAGTTACTTTACTTGTGTTTAATGATACACATTGTTACCTTTGGGCACTATTTGCACTTATCCTACTTTCAATACCTTCTTTATTAACTTCTTCCCCCTAGTGTCATTTATAGCACTGTAGGCCAACCTGCATTGCTCGCACATCTCTTGTTTCAAAGTTCAGACCAACATTATCATAAGTAACCTCCTCAGGTACTTCCACCAGTCAGCGCTGCCATGACCGTCTGGCCACTTCTCTACAACTTGCCATCTTTTGTAACAGCGGCGCTGCCATCATATGTGCCGCCAGTACAACTTGCGAGTTTTTCCTGCATTTTAATTTTCATCTGTTATTCCCAACCCCACCCTCTTTCTACCCTCAGAATCTAGGCTTTTTTACTTGTACCCGTTCTGATGACATTCAAAATGTATATATTTACTCCTTTCAAAGTTCTCTTTTGCAAGTTGTCAACACCAGTAGCAAGACAAGGGAATGAGCCCATGAACTGCACCAAACTAACACGCCTCTGATGACCGGCTGCTTTGACACGGCAAATCCTTATGTCAAAATGTTGGCCAACTAACCTGAGGCACCTGATTTGATTTTTCAATTTTGCCATCTATGGTATAATCATACTGGTCGAAGGCCATGTGATTTCCCGGGCTGCAGATATGAATTTGTGAAGTAGTTTTTTTATGGTGATTTAATTTTGAGGTTCCAACTATAAAGAGAAATGTTAGAAAATTATTTACATTTTATATCAAGAGCAAAATGAAAACAAGCACTCTTGTCGCAATTTCCCTCATTAAAGAAAGACCTGTTTAAAGGAAAGTCATCATACTGGCCTTTTGGTGGCATGCGATTTTGTGGAAGTAAGTCTGGGTGAGGGTGCAGTTTTCCTGCACCACTACTTTGTCAGAAACATTCCTGCAGTGTTACTTGCAGAGAAAATTGAAAGTGGGCAAAAAATTGGCTAGACCTGATATCATAATCAAGGTGAGAGGAAAAGGGTCCAAAAGGTAGTACTAGTTTATGACCTGTAATTTAAGACCTTTACTGTTGTGCCCTATCAAACTGCACCGGTAAACTATATCACTGATAAGTAATCAGTCTTCCAGCAACAGCCGGAAACTAAATTCTATTAGAGCAAGACAAAGGCGGTTATGTCTAACCTGCAATAAGTGCGATATGGCAAAGGAAGTGGATCCCCGTTTTTTAAACTTTAGTGGCTTACTTTTTAGCAAGTCTATGGACCATCATATTAAGTACTTAATGGTTTTTTTCATTGTCATCTGATATATGCGGTGCCATATCTCTAGCTTTTTATTACCCCAGTCACTTTGTTACTTTATAAACTTTTCCCTCAGCTTTATATCAGTTCTTTATGAATTGCCACAGAATCAGTGTATTTATTCAGACTATGCCGTTCATGTAGATCCAGCTAGTTAAGGGTGGCGACGCACTTTAAGGTATAGAGTTTGGCTAGGCTGAAAGGAGACATAATATAGGATGGCCCCGCCACGTGGTCTAGTGGTTATGGCGCTCGACTGCTGACCCGAAGGTCGCGGGATCGAATCCCGGCCGCGGCGGCTGCATTTTCGATGGAGGCGAAAATGTTTGAGGCCCGTGTACTTAGATTTAGGTGCACGTTAAAGAACCCCAGGTGGTCGAAATTTCCGGAGCCTCCACTACGGCGTCTCTCATAATCATATGGTGGTTTTGGGACGTTAAACCCCAGATATTATTATTATTACATAATATAGGATGTTCTGCTCTTATAATTTAGAGAATGTCCAGCTGCAGAGTTTCTTTGACAGCATCAGGGCAGCCACCAACCGGCTGGCACGTCGACACCCATATCACTGCGTGGAGTGACAAAATTGGCAAAAATAAGCATGCGCCCAACAAGCTTGTTGGAAACTATGTTGCACGTTTGTTTATTCACTTTACTGCTTATTTTCTTCGTGCACTGCTTTGCAAAATGGCTTCTTGGCCCTGTCAAGCTTAGGACCTTTTGGGTGAACACTTGAGTGATAAACATCGTCATCATACTTGGCGTTATTATTGTCTTGCATTTTATTCGCTGTTGGAATCCTTCGGCTGTAGCGAGGAAATGGCATATTATGCAAGGCATCTGCCGAGTGATTAGATTTAAAAGACCCAAACACGACTACTTGCCAAGGCATGTTTCCCAGTGTACAACAGTGGGACTTTGCTATGCACATATCTTACCATCTCCCATTTTTGTGAAGTTGCAAGTGCTCAAGCTTAGTGAGGAAGTGGGGGAGTGGTTGCACCTGCCAACGTTAACAGAAGGCAGAATTTGTTGGCCGCATGAAAGTTTGGTGGTTAACAAGTGAGCCATGTTTATGCGTTGCTGTGATGTGCTTCATTAAAGTGTGTGACAGTCTGCTGTTTTGGCAGTGTTATTGCATCTGCCTGTGTGTGCTGATAGACAGGTAGTGCACAAGCGCGTCGGGGTCACTTTTTGGACCCAATAAGGACAAGTTCCCGACTCTATACTTTCCTTGTGGTTGAGTCTGAACTTGTTTGCACATTGTTGATCAATTCAATGTCCATCTTCCATGAGGCCGTTCGTGTGGTCTATGTTGACGCACAAAATTTTAAAAGCTGACATTGGCGTGAGGTGGGCCGTGTTAACCAATGTGCTGTTGGTCGAGGTGTGACCATTGACAATGTGATCTGTTTCTTCTGTTTATGATGGCTTAAGATTTCTGATAGAGCTTGACTGCTTTTCATTGTTTTGCCAGTTTTTATTTCTTTTCTAGAAGAAAATAGGTACTCATAGAGATTGTTGTATTACCAACATAGTTTGCAATGTGGACTACTGTATGCCAAATAAGGTTTGTATTTGACATGTAAAACCCCGTGATGTCTGCAACTTTTGGCACAAAGAATCATGCACAATTGGAATTTTTTGTCTACATGGCACTGCTGATAGTGAATGCTGTACAGCTTATTGGTATGCTGGTTCTCAGTATTCCTGTGGTTTCCCATCGTGATTTTATGGAAACAAAATTGCTGTTAGGACTGAAAATAGGCGATGGCTAGCTGCCTATAGGGAACACTTTCACTGACATAGCAAATCAGTGTTCAGTTGAAGTGTGTTTCATATTGGCAGCTAGCCATTGCCTAAGTCCAGCACCCTATCACATTGTAGGTAGCAATTTATAACATCGTTTTGTATGTAGCAACATTTTAGGAAGAATATTGCCACTTTGGTCACATTTCTGAAATTTGACCAAGAAAGCTCCTTGTTAAAAAGAATGATCAGCGAGCATATATTCGCTAACTTGCTATTCTGCAGGGAGAGGGGAGGAATGGAAAAGGCCCCAGAAGAACGTGGGCAGAAAGAATGTAAAAGGAAAAGAAACGAGATGCAGGTCTTGTAATAGGTGTCCCAGTCGGTGAATGTACAGTCTTGACAATTACTGTAATATATGGGAAAAAAAAGAAAAAAGGAACACTTATGGGTACAGTGCACACTTTCTTCATTGAAGGATCAAGTTTGCTGAGAAAACCAATAGATTGGATGTATGCGAACAAGAAGTTCAGTGCTTTTTGCTGTTTCAATGGGCAGCGCCAGGGTCACAAGCATCCTTGTGAATGTCATGCCCGGGCCTGGTCGCGCTTTTTTAGAAATATCTTGATATTGTTGTTGCCTCATCTTTGTATGCCTGCACTCAAGCAGATGTGCTCTACGGACTCCACAGCGGTGCAGTTGTCACAATAGGGTTTTGTAGTCTGGCTGTTGTGGTAAAGCAGCCAGCTGACCAAGTGGTATGCTGCATAGCGTATCGTAGATATAGTGTGAAGTGTTGGGTGTTGTCAGACTACAGGGTGCTGTTGAGGTGTCTTGACTGAATGACTTGTAGGCTTAAATTACTTATCTGAGTTGATGGGAGCCAATTTATTGGTCTTGCCGTTTCTTGAATTGTGGGCAATTTGCTGAAATTCTTACTATTCTGTAGCTTGTGTGTTTGTCACTGTGCTTTCAAGTAGAAAGTGCCACGTCTCTCAGGCCTGAGCAACTGCTACATTTTCAGGATAAGGTGGTTGAAAAAAGTGTGTGTAACACTTTCTTCAAAAGAAATTATGGAAAGTCTTATAAGAAAGCGGCCACAGCAATTACGCTTGATTGGACAAATTAATATTGAATATTTAGTCTGGTTGCAGTGGAAGCTGGGTATCTGAGCCAGCAGGACCATACTTCCTACAGTCAATGCACCTTTGAAGTATTTTCCTTTTTCGTTTTCAATAATTCTCACATAGATGTAGTATACACTCACTTGCTTTCAATCTAAGTACCTCCTTGCTTTGGTGTTGTGGGCTCAAAATGGAGATGGTGTGGATTCTTTAAAAAACACAGAACAAGAATTTTCAGGTAATGTTAATTTTTTTTTTTTATCCGTTTAGGATGATGCATTCGCTGTGCAACAAAATGTTGCTGAAAAGGTAAGTGGATTCAATCGGGAAAGTGAAGGTCTGATAAAGATAGCCGAAATAATGAAATGAGTCATACTGTTGTATGCATGCATGGCTTGCCGGGGACATGAAGCATCGTTTCCTGATAGGGCCCCTAATGAAGTGTACCTCTTTGTGACTACTTTTAATGTTCTTGAATGCCCTTTTTATGAACGATGCTATTGGCATTCAAGTGATGACAACCTTCACAAGCTTTGCCCTCTTGCTTGAATTTGAACTGTTGCGCTATGCTGAAGGTGTGTAGCGATGCTCCGTCTATCACTGGTGTGAAGCTATTTGCACTTGCGTAACTTCTAAATTGTGTAAACGAAAGAGGGGGATTGGATGATTGATTAATTGATTGATTGAGAGGGTAGAGCATTGGACGCATTATCCGAAGCTTGTAGGTTCAGTCCCTACCTGTGGCAAGTAGATTTTTCATCCACTTTAATTCCTTTCCATTTATGTCATAATTACTAGTATACTAAAGTTAAAACATACAAGTTATGGTCCCCTATACCTTCCTTAGCTTCATTGTCCATTGATTTAATTGGTTTGTGTGGTGTGACAACCCATTGTACTGCCTCATTTTTTTAGGCAATGGTATAAGCACGGTGGTATTGTCCCAGGAGTCGGTGCTTAATTGTGACTTCAAAAGAAATTCGGGCACTGGCTGTGTAGAAAAACCGTGTGTGATATACACAGAGGGGATGGGACAGAGTAATTTAAGGAAATAAAAAGTGACATAACAAACTAAACTGAGCTTCGTGCTGTGAGTGAAGCAATTGTCCATGGTGGTGCGGGAGAACAACTAAGCAGACCTGTTTGTTGAAAGGGTGAATGGTACAGGGTGTTGCCCTTTAAAGTGAATTGAACTGGTAGAACTGGCTTTTTGCACGTTGTTCCACTGGTCATTTTGGGGCAAGATTTGTAAGTTCCATCATTATTTTTAATCATCTCCAGGGCAGATCCACAATTTTTGCTGCAATTTGAGGCAAATATCACTTCGAAGTCCAATTCATACATAGCAGGCAATGCTACAAAGGCTGCAATGTCTCTCAACAGAAAAAGCATTACATGTGACAGTAAGAGGTATAGATCATTCAGTTCATGTGATATTAAATTTAATATTTTTATGCTGCGAAACATGTTATTGTTACTTGGAAGGTGTAATGTACCTTGACCTTTTTACCATCGAGTGAATGGTGTACACGGCAGGTCTGTAAAAGAAATGGCGCAGATGGAAAACTTGAACAACGGAAATTTGTGTAAGATTTTTGTAACAGCTGTACTTTTTGTAGCTTCTGCATGACCACATGCTAGTATGAAGTGGGGTACAGGTCAATGGCTACCAGTGACAAGTTCTGCTGCGATGCAGAGCTGAGGACTTTTGTGTTGCGTTTTTTTCGGCAGGTTTGGGGTTTTTGAAACCTTTGCACTTACGTGAGTGCACAGCTGCCCTCGCAGAGCTGCCTGTTGAATTTGGCATTACTAGTGTGTTTTCATTTGGACTGTACAACTACTTCCTCGTTCAATGCTTGTCAGCTGCCCTCACCTGACAGAAATGGATGGTTGTCATAAACAGTTGTGCCTAGGCACATTTTATCATAAGTGTTATCTTTGTGTTATCTTTGAAAGGTTGCAACATCAGTGAGTGCTTGTCACTGCTGTAGGCATGTGCTGAATGCAATGCTGTTCAATTCAAAAGTGAAGCTGTTGCAAAAAGTAGTTGCTTGTGAGCATAACTTGTCATTTTCATGTGGACAATGTGCACGTTTGAATTGGTGTTTAAAATGCCTTTGACAGAGTGAAACAACCGTATTCACAAGCTTCTTTTATGAACAATTGGGCTACGCTCTCGTAATTTGGTTCCAGTTTTTAAGACCTTGCACACACACTACATTATATCAAAAGTCATTTCACCACATAAACAAATAGGACGTGCACATGCATTTCAACATTTCAAAGGGCTTGTTCTTTTTATTTTGTTTTCTCTCCGAGCTCCTATGTTTAGCAGAGGTGCTATGGATGCCGACCTAATGAGCTCATTTTTGTAATCTTCAATGTTTATTGTCGAGTCTTTGTTTATATTGTAGCAGGACTACTTATGAGGAACCACAACCTCAAATTGCGTGGGCCTCATTTTCTAAAACAGTATAATGTATTGCAGTTAGTGCAGCTAATCATTGGAAGTTAAGCATTTTGATAGAATTGCCTGCCTGGTTGGGTTAAATAATTAGGACTTGCGAATGACTCTGACCAAGTATTGTCACAGTTCTAAGAAATGCTCATTTGTGAAATTTATGCTTTAAAAGTGCGTGTACGTTTGTACCCTCCTTCCCTGTTAAAACATCTATGGAAACTACTATGAGTATTTATTCATGGTAGGACATCTTTTTATCTTCTACAAAACTGATAGAAGTAATATACACATTCAAAGCCAGGTGATGTGCTCTGTCTCATCTAGCCTTTCCTCACTATGCATGCTCACATTGTACATTCAGAAGGGAACATCCGTGCTGTAAAGTTGATACTTATTGAACAGGTACTACTTTTATTCCAAACAGATACTGTTGCAGAGGATTGGCACGTGGCGCAAGCAACACGCGGCAAGCCTTCGGACTTCGCAACAATGTTGTGCTAAGGTGCAGTCATGCCGGAGTGTGCAGCAGCTAGCTTCCCCCTAAACGAATTTAAGCCCATTTTCTTTCTTAAAAAAAAAACTAAACGTGTCAAGCGTTAATTGTGCGATCAGGACCGTAAGATGTGCTCTTTCTTCGAAATTTGAGCGAGAACATCGAGAACATCTTGCCGTGTGAACGTAACTCACGGGATGAACGGGACAACTAAGAGAACCGGACGTCACCGAGGACCGAAGCTGTTGGATTTTCTAGGTTGCATTGCCAAAAAATTAATTATTATATGTTTGCGCTTGTACAGCAATAATATTCGCTGCTACGGTACACACAGTTTCTACGATGCACTGCCGTCTGCTTCGCGTACACAGATGTGTGTGCGCATTCCAGAACGGTCATCACTTGCGGCCTGTGTGATAACCTGTTGTCCGCAAGCTCCAGCTTGTTACTTTGTTTGCACCGACAGTAGCTCCGGTCGCCACGCTGCGCCCACGATGGACAACGGCAAGTTACTTCTTGTTTATTCTGAATCGGTGCTAATTAGCCGAGTAAGACGGTTTGAAAAACTGTCATTGCTAAGCCTAAGGCAGCCTTTATTCCGAAAGCTACGAGACGTGGTGCTGGGGTGCAATCGCGGAACGACGCTATTTCCGATTCCAATGCCATATTCTATGCTATTCTTATCATCCACCACTCGCGGCTGGCTGATCGCGTTGATAACGCGGACGGACCATCGTTCTGACCAATGGCCAAGCGCGAAAACCACGAAAAGCATTGGAATAAAAAATAGAATCGTTCCGCGATAGCACCCCTGGGCTACGTCCCTTCGGTGCACCAAATGGGTTCCAGATGGCCGAATGATCTGCTTTCGTGCATTTTTATATTGTTCCACCTGGAAACATTTGCTGCCATCTACCAAAGATAAAAGATCACGTGATATCACACGGAATCGAGTGATGAAAAGTGGTTGAACAAAGAAATGTCACTGGATCCAACGCTACGACAGTGGGCTTGCCTTCGCCTACGCAGTCCTGCAGCTTGGCGCATCTGTACTGCAGCACGTAGCTTAACTTGTAGAACAATAATGAACTTGTGGAATAACGAGTGCTCAGCGCAGTTACAGCACTGCAAATTTTGTAGCTGTCCGTTTCATGAACGGAAAGGTGGTTTCAAAAGTTGTACATTTTACGCGACGCGCCCTCTGCTGCACAGTGTGGCTGAACACGCCGAAAATATGCCAAACATGTTCCTGTTTAAATCGGCCTTTACCCAAATTTGAGTGCAACGTATGATAAATGCTGTGAGAATGAATGGATCATCGACAAAAAGTTTAACTGTTTTAGCTAACGAAAAAAAATAAGTTAAAAGCAAAGGTTGTGGCCTCCGCGATCGGTAACGGCGCGTTTCCTGAGCCAATCACGAAGGCCACGCAAAAGTTAAATTTGCTGCTGTGTGGCGACACCAAGACTCGGCGGCGCTGCGGTAGCTGAAAGTAACGGCGCCATGGTATCATAGAGCTAGTGCTCAAATGCATGGTTTGGGCATGTCTCTATGCCAAGTCCTCGTCAATTTTTTTCTTTAATTTCCCATCTCCTTTCCTCTTTTTCTCCTCCTAACTTCCTTTCCTCTGTCTCTTCCCTCCTCCCGAAAGAGTAGGCAGGCGTTGTGCCCCTCCTAGTGGCAGTTGCCAGCCTGCTCTCTCCCTCTTTTCTCTGTGTCCTTGTGTATCTATGTATGCAAATCAAATAAATAAATAATGCATGGTTGTACCCTTGGTTGTGATGTTGGCTCTCTTTGTTCTGAGCCCTTTCAGACGCCACCTGTGAAGAACTGTCCGTAAATGCATCAAATCGATACAATGTTATTTCAAGGCACTCTTATTATATTGCAACAAAAATAATGTCGTAATCAGGCCCGTAGCCGGGGGCCTGATTACGACATTATTTACAGGCCCGTAGCCGTTTATGATGTCATCATAAACGGGTATGTGCCACAGAAATCAGGTAAATCCCATTACTCACAGACACCACTGCTCCACCAAAAAAGAAGGCAAGTCATGAACGCCCTGATTAGAAACTTTGAAACTTTATTGATTCCAACATTCCATCGTTCGGGATGCTGAGCAACGACGTATGCAGTGTTATAAAAATGTTCGTTGTCAATAACTTGACGACGCCGAGGTTTCTATATGACACAGGAAACTTATTTTGCATATTTACAACTGGGTTAGGGAGCTAAAAGAGGATCCTTCGTCTTTCGTTATTCGAGCGTCTCTGCTCAATTGCAGAGTCCCAAGAGCCCGCCACTCTCTCCCTCTCTCGTTCTTGTTAGCGCCGCCGTCCGGTCCAGCAAAGGGGCAGTACGAGCTTAGCCATAATCCCGTTCAGGGAACATTGCACAGGTGTCCAAATCACACCGCAACGACTCAAAGCGAAAGGGAGTATCTTGAACATGCAGCTCCTCACTGATTCCCACAGCGCGCGGGATCTGCCGGACTCTTTAGTTTTGCTTTCGCAGCACCTGTTGTGTTTATTTTCGCGGACGTCCGCAGTCTGTCCAATCGCCGCGTTATTCCTCCTATACTCTACTGCATGGCCCACAGCTGATCAGCTGTCATCTAGCAGTGGCGGGGGTCCGTGCAGACTTCGACGCAGCCGACGGCTCAGCGCCCGGAGGCGCGGCTCGGGTGGAAACCTGACAGTGCTCGACGACGCATCTTCCAGCGTGCTAGGCACTACAGCTGACCGCCAGCCGGCTATCACGCTTTGCCAGCTGCCGCCCGAAGTTCTCTTCCACGTTTTCCGGCACTGCGATGGTGAGGGTGACTGGCACGTAGGAGTTGGTGCGCCCTCTTGCCTTGGCGTAGCAAGAGGGTTGAGAGCTTTAGCTACAAATGATGATTGTTCTTAAGATGCTATAGTGAATGACACTCCAGCAAAAATGCGACGAGATGAAGACCAAGGCACACCAGTGGTGCGATCTTGTACGCATTCCAAATAAACACGGAGGCGTGGCATTACATCCAGCCGCACGCGAATGGCCCATTTGAACCGCGACAGACGTCACGGCTCTGCATTGACCAATCGCGTGCGGTCACGTGCGGCTGGATGTACTGCCACGCCTCCGTGTTTATTTTGTAACGCGTACAAGATCGCACCACTGTGGTGCGATCTTGTACGCATTCCAAATAAACACGGAGGCGTGGCGTTACATCCAGCCGCACGCGAATGGCCAATGTGAACCGCGACAGACGTCACGGCCCTGCATTGACCAATCGCGTGCGGCTGGATGTAACGCCACGCCTCCGTGCTTACTTTGGAACGCGTAAAGATCGCACCACTGGTCTTCTGCGTAGATTAGCCATATTGCGTGTACCTGTAAATATACTCACTCTTTTCTTCCTTGTTTCATTTTGGTGGATGGGCATGGCTAACTAATAACTGTTCAAGATAGGCAGGGTGTTTTTTTAGACAATGCATATTTTTAAAAATAAAAATCAAATGACAGTAAGGCTCCTGTCGTTTTCGCGCACGAACTCCCCGTCGAGGCGGCAGTACTTTGCCGCAGCTAAAATGGCATTGAGGTGACTAATTAACAAAAGTTCGTTAATGAACTTTTGAATTATTGACTTGAGGGCACTTTTTTATATGGGAAAGTTGTAGTCCCTCACAATTATGCCATTCCCGTTTTTTAGAAATAACGAAAGTTGCATGTAGGTTGAGATGTTCGTCATCGAATTTTAATGACAATATCGAAACTAACCGTGCCCCGCGCGCAAGAAACGCGGCCACTCTGTTACGTCAGACCGGAACTTCCCATGACGAGGAAGTGACGAAATTTGCACCAAGGCGCGTCGAGGCAGAATCTGGTCAGGCAAAGCGCAAGTAGTTTGAAATAGACAAGTAGACCGCTTATTCCTTGCGTGCGATGTGTGGCGCTTATCTGTTTCGTTCTTAAACTATCAACAGGCGCAAATAACTCTTTTGCAGGTCTGCAAAAAAAAAAAAAAAAAAAAAGGCGCCGAAGTGGCTGCTCCCGAGTTTTATGCTGTACAGTGAAAGAAAAGATAGATATCATGGTTTTCTTGCGCACAGCCCGAAAGAACTGCATGTGCCTGAATATGAGGCATTTCACAGATTTTTCAATGTTCGCGCCCCTTCCTTTTCGAAACTACTCGGTCATCTACTTCAATACTTTTTTGACACACTTACTGCCAACTATCCAGCCGTGTGATGTAGTTGCCTCGTGCTTATAAACTTTGTGGAATTAAAAAAAAAAAGTCGAAATGGGCGCAGAATTACCGTGTTGCTTCACCACAAATCAGATCGTGATATAAAAAAGCGGATGTCAAAGGGAGAGAGTAAGAAAGTGTCATTCTTTTTCTAGCAGCCAGCAGAGATTTAAGGCGCATTTTTTAGAGCGTTATTTGGAAACTTAGGTTTCGCCCGCTACGGCTACATTCAAATCACTGTAAGGCACCGAAAAATTTTTTTCTTGCCAAAATACTTTAGGAGAGCAAATGGGGCACTAGAGTGATTGTCCACGATTTTTTCGTGCCCTATGTCCACTGTGTTATAGCTTGTGTTTATACCTGTGTTTAGTCCACTGTGTTGTAGTGAAAATCGAAATGAGCCGCCCGTTTCACTGCAGTCGCCCCACTTTTTGTCCGTCTCTTTCTTCCTTTTGCCGAACTTTCCGGAACTGAAGTGTCTCGTGCTTACCGGCAAGCTGTTTTCTCCTTACACTTCTGTGCAAGCAGACAAAGCAAACGTTCATTCGTCTGACCCGAGCTTGACATGAAAGATAATTAATGATTAAACGAATGAACTAATAAATAAATAAATAAATAAATAAATAAATAAATAAATAAATAAATAAATATTCAGTATCGCTTAATGAAGGATTTCGATAGCTTGACGGTACGCCAGTAGGCGTAGCAGTTTTGAAGCTCTAACGTTTTATTTGAAATCCGGGAGGCATGGAGGCATCAAACGGCGCCGCTGAAAGGTTCATTCGCACTCGCGACAAGCGCCAGTGGCGCCATCACGTTAGTTGCAAAGCGACCGATCGCAAATGGCCGGTTTGGTAGAAAAGCGACTGCTTTGGCTCAGTCATTCGCTGCTCGATTTTTCACCTCTGAACCAATCAGGTGCGCAAGAAAAGGACGTCAGTATTTCTCCGGCGCGTTATACAAATTTATTAACGGCACTTTTGACCAGGGGAGAAATTCGGCCTTGTTGGTAAGACATTGGGAAAAAATCAGCGCAAAATGACACAAGGACGAGAAGGGAGGGCACAACACGTGCGCTTTTCAACTGTTTTGATAATTAATCCGCAATGAAAGTGTGCGTAACACCCGCCGCGGTGGTCTGTTGGTTATGGTGCTCGACAGCTGACCCGGAGGTCGCGGGATCGAATCCCGACCGCGGCGGCCACATTTCGATGGAGGCGAAATGCTAGAGGCCCGTGTGGTTAGATTTAGGTGCACGTTAAAGAACACCAGATGGTCAAAATTTCCAGAGCCTTTCATTACGGCGTTCCTCATAATCATATCGCGGTTTTGGGACGTAAAACCCCAACAGTTATTGTACACTAGCGCAACGGTGGCCCATTCATGAAATGTCCGAAGGTACTGTGTACACCACACTTCAGCGCGCAACTTTTGCAAAGCGCCCGTATCGCCAGGTCCTGCTGCGAATCGTTGTAAATGACATGTTCAAGACTGAACGCTAACGTCACGGTGTACAGCGAATCCTCTGAAACCTACGTAATCCTCGTCGATTTTACTAGGTGAATTCTAAGGGTATATCACTTATGACGCACAAAGGCCGGCAGGAAGCACGAGTGGCAGCCGCTCCGGAGGTTCGGAAGGGTCTTACAGCTTCAGAATCGTTTATGTGCTAATATTTGTATTAAGCACGTACATACGCACACACGGTGGGCACTGGCGCTATTATGTCTTTAACGCGTCAACGTTAACAGCAGTACGCGTTGGGAAATTGAACGTGCGTCTCCAAGGTTTGCAACGTTGTCTGGCGACGACCACGCGACGTATCCCGGTCGTTCTCGAACCTTGTACGAAGGTACATAGTGTACGTTTCTGTCGCGAATCTACCGCCTGACCGTCAGCAATAAAAATGCAAAAAGTGCCATTAACTTTAAAAAGCGAGTACTTAACAAAAAAAGGCACTAATTTGCAATCCTAAGGTGTTATTTCGCGCCCAAGCCTCATGTTTGATTAAAAGAACCGTGCGTAATTTCTGGAGTTACGTAGTCAAATTTTCGCAAGTGTCCACGCGTGCCCGCAAGTTAGTCAGGCGGCGTTTGTTACGTTACACGCACGAAGTGTAACCGCGACATCCAGTCATTTGGCGTGTATAGTGTTAAGCTCGCAAAAAGAAGACCATATATGTATTGTTCATACAAAGCAAACCAACCACAGAAGCTGTATTACAGCGTCCAAGAGAAAGAGCGACGAGCTCAGTGAAATGCAACCTGTTTATCATGTTATAGAGCGCAGCGAACTGCGCTAACCTTGAAACGTACTTCACTGAGACACTCACAACTCGCGTCGAAGATATTGGCCTGAACTCCTCCATTCCAATACGGTGCATTCACACGTCTTTCTTCGTAACTCGTCGCACCTCAGGACGGTGTCGCGCGAACTGAGTCAAGAACCCGTCACTCGCTCTGCTGACGCAGTGAAGTCCCTTGGTGTCGTCGGCATGTGCTCCAAGTTTATGCGGGACCAAGTGCTTGGTTACCTGAGTTGCCCAACCGCTCTCGAAGTGCTCAGCTTCGAACACATGGAACAGGTGGACGCCATCAGGCACTGCAGATCGCTCGGTGAGTTCGCTTCATTGGGTATACAGTAGAGCACTGCACGGGCCGGATTTTACGGCCCGGGCCCGGCCCGGGCCCGCTTTATGAAGCCCGAGCCCAGCCCGGGCCCGTGGTTCCAAGCGCGGGCCCGGACCCGGGCCCGAGTGTACGTGACCGAACCCAGCCCGAGCCCGGCCCGGGGCCGGGCGTACTTGACCGTACCTAGCCCGAGCCCGGCCCGGGCCCGCCGTTCCAAGCCCGGGCCCGGCACGGGCCCGGGCGTTCATTACTAAACTAATCCAGGGCGCACTTGTTCATGACCAGGCCCGACCCGGGCCCGCTAGAGAATATTAGTTGATGATGATTATTAATGATGCCGTGCGCTCTGTGGCGGGCGATCGGATGGAAAATCCGGTGTGTACTTGCATCGAAATGTTGCTTTGCCCGCAGTGGTAGCTCAGCGGTTAAGCTGTTTTGCTGTTAAGTCCTAGGATGCGGGTGCGATTCCCGCGGCCATGACGTCCGCAATTTGATGGGGGCGAAATGTAAGAACACTCGTGATTATACTTATTTTTAGGTGCACGTTAGAGAACTCGAGGTGGTCGAAATTGATCCGGTGACACTACGGGGTGCCTCGCAATCATATCGTGGTTTTGGCACGTAATACCAAGGAATATAAATGAAATGTACCGTATGTGTCAACCTCGAATAAAAGGCCGAAATCTTTATTCCTCCCATGGGAACAACCGTGATCTGGCCCATTGTTAGTGCTGTTAATATATATATATATATATATATATATATATATATAATATATATATATATATATATATATTATATATATATATATATATATATATATATATACACACGTGATCTGGCGTGTTTATACGGAAATCCACCACGATGTACTCGTTACTTTGACAAAGTCTGGTCCAGCAGACGAAACGTTAGTGAAAATATACAGTGCCAATCTGTATCTATACTGGTGAAAAAAAATTGCACTTCAACTGTTTTCTATTTTATTGCTAAGCTTTACTAAGAGCCAGCTCTTTGCACGTGTCACTTCAGCTTGGCACAGTATACCTTGGAGCTTAGACCATGCAATGCATAACGTTCGCGTGTGCTCGAAGGCTCGACTTACGCCTTGTAATGAGCGGTTCCGAGTCCGGCCCGGCCCGGCCCGCAGCCTCAAGCCCGGGCCCGGCCCAGGCCCGCGGCTTCAAGCCCGGGTCCGGCCCGGGCCCGCACTTTCGAGCCCGGGCCCGCCGGAAAACGCTTCGGACGGCCCGGGCTTTCGGGCCGGCCCGGGCCCGTGCAGTGCTCTAGTATACAGTACGGGATTGTTAGAGTGGTTACCTCTTTGCTTCTTTTAATTGCTTTCGTACAGCGTTGTTACGTTGCGAATTAACTCCGTGGCACATTAATTAAGGGGCATTAGAGTTCATTCACGGATTGGTTAATATTCTTATTGATTTTTTATTTATCTGCGTCGCCTTTGCAGGCATTACGCCAGTGGGTGAAGGGGATAGATCTACACAATTTCTATTCAATATCAACACACAAAGCGTGGTAAAATTCATCATTTGACTATAATCGTAATCGTAATAGTAGTCGACATTCACAACAGAATATGCAAAAAGGACTGCCCGTGAACCCCCCCCCCCCCTCCCCCGAGAATTGGAATGAAATGCTAAGGGTACTGCAGCACAATAAAATGTATAGATTAGATACTAATAACTAGAGACCGGATTTTAGGCAGATGCCTATTTTGTTGCTTGCGTTCTTATCGCGCCACTTTGATATTTGAGCATGAATTAGAGGCTAAGAAAGACTTTTGTCGAGTTTTTATAGTGCCTATAAATGTCTAAAATGTCAATTTTTGGCGGTTGGGCCTAAATTCTTATAAGTGCCTATAAATGCTTCTTTTCAAAATTGGCGTTTATATGAACACTATTCAACCTGAAATTTCGCTTTTGAGTGCAGTTTGAGACCGTTGTTCATATTACTTTGCAGCAATGACTGTTCAGAACTCTATGGTGTTCAACATGGTCCTCTAGTTCGACCTAAGGCTCCTCTATTTTTCAAAGGTAGCAGCAACTACACGCGCGCCTTCTCGAGGGTTCCAAGGAGTAGCGCTAGCAGACAACGCGCCGCTTGCTCCCGTGCATCTTGCAGACGCCTGAAACCAAATTGAGTGCGCGCGTGAACCGCTTAATTATTAACATCTGGGGCCTAAGATGCTCAGCAAGTATCAAACTACAGGGCAGTAACTTCAACGTGCTCGGAGCACGTTAAACGTTGAAATAAAATGCGTGCGTTTCCGAAGCAGCTTCTGAGCAATTTCCCACAGCAGCTGTTATGCAGGACATTTAATTTTTTTTTTTCGTTCTTTGCATGTTTTGACATTCAGCGTAACTTGAATTATCACTTGAAGTAGGGGTGATATTTCGGTGAGCTAATATTGCTTGTTTTATAGTTCGAAAAAAAAATAGGCAGGTTGTGAGCTTACTCCTACTTTCGGAAACCTCATTGGGTACCTAGCGCTCTTGTAGTGCGCAGTGCAAAATATATGCGCTGTTAATGATTTCATTGCGTTTGTCAGCGTTCGGACGTATTCCTATGGTTACACGGTATTTTTAACTTAGCCTATTGTGTTTTTAAAGTATTCTAATAGGTTTACTTAGGAGAAAGAGTTGCACTGCATGTGTGGAATATCAGCAACCAGAGTACATTTCAAGATCCATATAAAATATAGCATGCCCACTAGTGTCTCGCCCTTTTTAATGTTGATCTGTTTTTAAAGAAATGCATTTATTCAAAGCCGCCCTCTTTTACTACCCCCGCCGCCTCTATGTTCTGCAGATATAAAGGTACGAGGGCTATTCAAAAGTAAAGGCCGTTTGCTAATATTTAAATATTTACACGACAGAATGAAGATTTAGTTCTGCAGCGTAATCTGTTAATTCTTCGCGAAAGTACTGAAGTTGTTGTTCTGACTCAGTAGTCGTCTGCTTTTCACGGAATACAAACGTTAATGTCTGCGAAAATTGTTGCTCGCGCCTGTTCTGAAGTGCGAGCTGTAATTTGATTTTTGCTTGGCAAAGGGCTTCTCATATTTATGCGGAGTTGGGCCTAGTTCATGGACATGAAGTGATGAGTGAAGGAAAGGTCATAAAATGGTGTCCAGACTTCAGAAATGGCCGCACAAATGTGCACGACGAAGAGTGGAGTAAAAAGGCCATAATCCAGACCAATGAAACTGTCCAAGTGGATCGGGAATTGCGATTAAATCGACGAATGCCAGTTAGTCGTCTGTCGGATGAATTTCCTCTTGTCAGCCGCACTACAATTTGCACGATTGTAACTGAAAAGCTCAGATATCACAGATTGTGTGAAAAGTGGGTACTAAAAATGCTTACCGACCAACTCAAACAGCAAAGAATTCCCAGGCGGCGAACTTCTATGCAGAGAGACTATAAGCAAACTGGTGTAGCGGTACCAAAAGTGCTTAGAACTTAACGGTGATTATGTAGAAAAGTGAATTAGTTGCTAAACTAAACCAGCCAATAAAAACATTTACTAATGAATATTTATTTTTGGGGGTCCAAAGGGCCCTTACTTTTTGAATAACCCTCGCATGTTGCAATGTTAAGCGATTCATGTGGGGTATCTATACACCTACAGGCCCTAAAACCAGACTATGACCAGAAAAGCTGAGTTGCCTGTCTTTTTGTAGCTATGCAACAGAATAAAGGAGCACTTATTTAAAAATGGGTTTTATTGCAGTAATTCATTGCAAACTTTTTCTTTGGAACGTTTGTTGTAAGCACTGATTCCCCCCCCCCCCTCATTCGTTTGCAGGGTGTCTTCCGTTTCTCTTTCCTTGGCCGTATAGAGCATAGATGCTCGGTGCGGCATATGGTTTCAGTTTTTTTCCACTCGGTGTCTTGCAGTATTATTCACTTGAACTCGTCTAAAGCATTAAAGATATCACGCGGAATGCTTCAACGAAGGAGCCTTGATCGACCTCGCGCATAGCAGTATGGCAAAAAAAAGTAGTCCAAAATGGTCCTTTCCTTGTGAGCTTCTAGTGTTGAAGCCACCCCGGTGAGATAAACAAACGCAGCTGTATTGGGGTCCCGAGCTATATATTGTGAGAGATGCAGGGCGTGACTCTACAATGAGTACTACGCACGAATCCACAGCATAAAGAATGCCGAAACAATAATAGCGTTGGTGAGATAATGCTCGTGCATATGCACGATCAAAAGCACGCCGGCCAGGTGATGGGCGGCTTCAAGTTATAAACATTGCAAAATTACTTACTTCGTCGCATAGGCGGGTGTTTTATGTGGGCACAATTCATTGCGCCTGATTTTGTGGAGTCGTACCTTCCTTCAGCAGATATTGTTGGCACCGCCACCGCGAGGATCGAAAAAAAAAAAAACTTTTTGTCATCCTCCGCGCGGTGAGGCAACCGAAGCCCAGCATACTAGCCCGTCACGCTCCAAGCATTCACTTCAAACACAAAATTCCTGCGTCCACTCAAGCATCAGGTACATAGGCACTTCCAGTTGGCAACAACAATGCGCGAGGCGCGTGAAGAGGCGCCTGCTTACTAAAATGGTCCAACTCCACGCTTGAAAACACAGACATCCGTACCTAACATCGGCACGGCGCTGGCGCCGCTGGACCCTTATGGCGCGTTCACACTGAGACATTCGGCGGCGAGAGCGCGCGGAATCCGCTTCGGCGGCAGCGAGATCCGCCGGAAAAGCCCCTTCCGCGCCGATCGGTCGAGGACCGATTTTTGCGGCAGCTGCCGCCGGACTCCCTCACCGCGAACCAATCGGAACGCGAGTCGAACATTCGAAAATGGTGCCATGCTTGTGATATCGCAGTCGTCGAAGCCCGTAGCGACAGCAAATAAGTCTTTCGTGATCATCCTGTAGTTCTCGAAAATTGCCAAGTGTTGTCGCGGTTAGCATCTTTGGAATACACCATCGCGATCTCGCAGAACGGGTATCATTACCTCGGCTCCACCAAGCTTCTCGCGTCTTGCAAATCAGGGCGAACCAACCACAACTGCTTGCGTCGTTTCTGGTTCGGCGAATGCATGTTTCTCTTCGTCAGACATCGCCAGAAAGTTGCTTTCCAGCAGGCCCAGCAGTTCGACGACCCTGCTCCTGTTTATGCGCTTCGCCATAACGAAACGCGAACACAACGCAGGGCGCGTCGATGCCAGCGTTCCTTCGCGCGAAGGGACGATGACAACTAGGCGCCCTATACCTGGCGACAACTTTCTGTGGCAGCACAGCCAAGGCTACGCAGCCGAATCACGCACTTTTTTACTACGCTTCTGCATGTAGTCCGCGAACGCTAGCTTTTGTAGACTACGTAGCACAAAAGAAGACATAAAAAGAAAAGAAATAGATATTACGTTCAAGGTTGCTTGCATTGAAAGTAAGAATGATTATCTCGTAAAGGATTTGCGATTTTTGCTGTTTCGAGTTTTCGGGTTTTCAATGTCCATTTCGCATTTTCCGACCCCACTAAACAACAATGGCGTCGCTCGGTTGCGACAGGTGCTCATCGAAACTTGTAAGTCAACATAAGCGCCTGTTCGTTAGCTAATCTGTGTTCATCGACCAGAAAGAAACGAAGACAGCGGTGCGTTGTGAATTATTTTGTTGATTTACCCATACTGTCAGCGAGAAAGAAGTGTGCAAGTGATATCACCAGCCCAAGTGGGTCTCTGATCGCAATAGCTACCTTGACGATGACGCCGGCGAACTGCAAGTCTAGCAAGAACAACCGCTTGAAAGCAAAACTGCGATTGGAAACAGTACGTAAAATAAGCGGCCCATTTCATAAATTGCGTTGCATACATGGTCGATATTTCGGCTGCCTGCTATTGCTGATACAATATCGCTGTATATTGTGTACTGTAACACCTTGCCCGTCGGCGTCTACGGCGGGAGGTGTTTTTGGCGCTTTGCGATGAGAGCGATTTACGGGGACCCAGGCACGTAGGCAAGGGGGGGGCCCGGGGGGCCCGCCCCCCCCCCCCCCCCCCCCGAAATTGTCCGGCCTTCTACATTCCCGGGCAACTTTTGTTTTATTTTTGCCATGGAAAGACTTTCTTTCGAACAATTAGGCCTTGGGCCCCCCCCCGAAAAAAAATTCTGGCTACGTGCCTGCGGGGACCAAATCACCCGTGCACAGCTTCGCCTCGACAACAGACGCTTTCGTGTCTAATATGCCATTGGCAGCGTGATTTTCAATGTGCAAAAAAAAGCGTTCTTGACCATCGGAGCAAGGAGCGCGTTTCAGCCGCTCGTAATTACAAACGTGAGACGCCCGCTCCTGACCGGTCGTGGCCAAGATATCTGCGGCCTCTCGATGCCTTCGCGTCCCCTGACAAAACGTCAGCGTCTCCAGAAAGTTATTGCGTCTCTGAATGTAGGAAAACGACGATGTCGACCCTGTATGCACCGAAATTCAGGAAATAGCTCGTTGCCTTTACGTAAGGTTTCCAATTGCGCAGTTACTGCTGGGCCATGCCCTCTTTATTTCTTTGAAAAGTAAAACCGACCGCTTCAATAAAGCTGATTCCTGCGTTCCTTCACAATACAAAATATTTTATCGCTTTCCAAAAAAAAAAAAAAGAAGAGTAAACAATACTAAAACGGCACACTCGCTTAACACGCGGACTTGAACCACTAGCACATTAGCGATATATAATTTGATTTGCAGAAGCGCTCATCAATGATTCCAGGTATTTCGAATACATCTGTGTGTAAACTATCTGCATAAATTCCCAAATAACGTCATAAGCTGTGGATATTCGTATGAAAACGCGCGTGTTGTATGCGCTTGCGAAACCAAAACCGAAATCGCCGGCGAACGAACTACTTGGCGTAGTAACACATGTGCAGAAGCTCCGCCCACGTAGCGTTGGCTGTGCTGCCACAGAAAGCTGTCGCCAAGTATAGTTTCGGCGGTGCGTTTGCTAAGCAGTGTGAACAATGTGGAATTTCGGCGGCGCGCGAATTCCGGTCACTGTGGCCGGCGGATTCCCCAGTGTGAATGAGCCTTTAGAGCGGAGCGCGAAGGTGGAACGGTCACGTGTCGCCAACCAGCCTATCGCAGGGCGCGGCGGCTGGATCAAAAGGTTTCGCTACTTTTGAATGATGGAGGGGCTTTAGTTCGACCAACTTTCGAAAAACAACTGCTAGCATCGGTGAAATGGGACGCGCCGACCACCATACGCTGCCGCGCTGACATTGCGCGAGCGGTTGGCGAATGCGAAAGCGTGGAGAGCCGTCAGGGGAAAGGAGAGGGAAGAGCAAATGTGATGTGCACGCTTTGTGTTTGTAATTTACTTAAGGTGGTCATCAACACGGGAGAAATCGACCCCACGCGATTAGAGCCAGATTAGTCATGTCGAAAAGAAAGAGACCCAGGAGAGTGTTTACTCAACAGGGTACACTAGACTCGTCACGCTAGAGAATAAGAGAGACCGTTTTCTGCGAACCGTGCGGGAGAAAGGACAATTGCGCGCATATATGTTCAACTGTTGGCGCCTGTGTGGCATCATAAACAATAAGGTTTTTCTGCTTTCCTGTCGTAGATACAGGTCGCTCACGTCTTTGTTTTGAAATTTCCATTTATGTAAAGTTTTACTGGGCCTACATTTATGACGTTGGAGGCCTAAAAAGTGTTTACCTGCCTATTTTCGGCGCCTAAAACGTTGTTTTGCCTGCCTATTTTTGGCGCCTAAAATGCGCATTTTTAGGGCCTAAAAATCCGGCCTCTACTAATCACTAACAACAGAAACATCATATCTGGTCTTATGACCATGAAATAAAGAGAGGAGTACCATAGAGCGCATATGTAGTGTCACTCAACTGTTTACAAAGTAACAAATAAAATGAATTAAGACCTCCATCTATTGCTCCAGGGGTGCTGATGAAGAGGGTCACCTTCTTGTTTCCGATAATGGCACGACTGCGCACCATGCTGCCGTTCATCGAGAAGGTGAGCTTACTATGCATCGCCGGCCCCTGGCTACACCAGAATGTCTGTCTGTCGACATCGTCATAGTGACAGTGGAGTGCATATACCGCAGTTTGTGGGCCGGCCGAAGCTCAATCTGAACGAGCCAGAGCAAGACTTGGACGCCACGTGTCGGCGGTGGCACCAGTACGGCGCCTTTGTGATGAACGCCATACTCGGCTGGAGGGACAGCGATTGCGATGTGGTCTACAGCGTCCTCGTAGGGCTGCTACGCACGCGCCTATTCACCGCCAGGGTGCTCGGGGCAAGGTGCGGTGAGTGTCACCATCATACGCAGTGCTACGTAATGCGGGCCTTTTCAGCGATACTTTATTGATATACTGGAGGTGCTAGCCTGGCTTGCTACTAAGACGCCGCGGGATAACTACTGCAGGGGCGTAGCCAGAATTTTATTATTCTTTTTTCTGGGGCCGGGGGTGGGGTGTCGGCCCTTTTTGTGCGTGTTCGTCGATTGTTTGTGTGTAGTGTACTGCGTGTTATACTCATACAAAATGTAGAAATTTCGGGAGGGTTTCGAAGCTTCCAAACCACCCTTCTCCCCACTGGTTATGCCACAGAACTGCGGTATATACAGTGAGCACATAGGAGTTGCGCCCTTACGTATGTGCTCGGACACAAAAGTCCACTGGCGTATCCAGGGGCGGGAAGGGGGGGTGTTAACACCTCTCCCCCACTCCCCGAAAATTTTCAATTTTTTATGTGCATGTATACACTCACACATACAAATATACGCGCTCACCGACACCCCCCTCCCTTCCCCCGTCCCAGAACGAAATTTCTGGCTGCGCCCCTGGAGAAGTCAGGCACAGAAGAGTTGTGGTCAAGATATTGTTGTGCATGTTGTGTGCTTCGATGAAGAGACACTGAAAGTCTGTCTATCTGTCTGTCTGTCTGTCTGTCTGTCTGTCTGTCTGTCTGTCTGTCTGGTAACAACATGACATAGCATGACACGTATGACAGGTCATAACATGAAGACCATGTGATGCATGTCATGATATACATGACGACACAGCCTTGGTGCTGTCGCGGCCGTTTCATTAAGTTGATATATATCAGAATTGGCATGGCATGGTATGAGTGTATGACGAACATAAATGGCAGGCCATAACATGGATATCTTATCACGAACGCCATGATACGCGACACGGTGTTGGCGCTCTCGCGGTGGCTTCATTAGTTTGAAGTAAATCAAAATTGGCATGATGTCACATTAGTGTACGACCAACATGAATTACAGGTCGTGACATAAAAAAGCATCACGCGCATGCACGTCACGTATGTACATTATGACATACATGACAGGATGCCGTTGTGATGTAAGGTGGCCGTTTCATTACCTTGAAGTGTATTAGAACGCGCATCGAACGCCATGCGAACGACAGGTGGCAACATGCATGTTCATGTCATCTGTGCCGTAGCATGAATCACACAAATGACATGATGCAAACGTCTAGAAACCGTCGTGGTCGTTTCATTAGCAAGGTATATACTAGAATGCACATGCAGGCGTGACAAACATGCGATAGTGAATGACATGTCATCACATCAATGTTATGGCTTGTCTCAAAGCGAAACGATGCGGCGTATGCAGCTCTTTGCCGATTGCTTCGCGTAACAACGATTTCTATAGTGCGCGGTATCTGCCGGATTTTTCATTTTCACATCTTTTATAGCTTACTACGGCTTCGCTCGCGGTCACATTAGCCTTTTCGGAGTTTCATGCATGTCTAATTTATTAATTGACTCGAGGTTAATTTTCAAAAAAAAATATTTCTTTATGAATAGAATGGAGCCGGAGAAATCGTTTTCTGAGCAACCAACTTTACTGATTTCGAGGGGTTATGTTGCCTTGAAAGAAGTTAATATATAGCGACATTAGAAAGCGCGTTTGTTTAAAAATTCATGAAAATTGCGAAACTAAACAGAGCTTAGCTATGGAGTCTACAGCTGTGTGACTCAAAAATGATAAACACGATATCGCAATTCTGTAAGCTGCACAGGCATGCAATAAACATCTAAGGCGACCAAAACTAACTTTTTTGCGTGACTCTAAAATATTCAACTGATATTTACGTCCGATTTCTGCGAAACCCTCGTCAACTTGGTAACAGTTTCACGCATGCTTTCGATTTTTATATGATATTTCTCCGCTTTATACGACCTAAAGCACGTCGTCCGCATGATTGCTTTTGGTGCAGAGTGACGAATTTACAAACTTGGTGAATGTATTAACGCAACAGCGTTGAAGAGCTCGTTTCGGAGAAATTCCGGTGTCGGCGGCGGTGTTGTTGGCCTTGAGCGAAAAGGCGTTTACCTACCGAGAGCGAAAAATCACGAAAAATGCAAGCAATGAAAGCCATGGCTTCGAGCCGGAATCGAACCCAGGCCTTCTGCGTGCCAAGCTGGCGTCCTACCACAGAGCCACGCCAATGCTAGGAACTGCTTCGAAAAAAAAAAAAAACTTTGCACGTGTCATTCATTGCGAGGAGTCGTGTTAACATGCGTAAAACTGCGTGGCAGAAGCATAAAATCGCACCGGGTGTCACATGATCTAAATTGCACAACGACTGAGGTGTTTAAAGGCCCACCCATTACAAAGCTCTCAGGCATAATTAATCATCGTTATCACCAACAGCATTAACAAAGTGTGCAGATGAGTAAATCCACGCAATGCCTTAAAGGGACACTAAAGAGAAACAATGAATTGGTTTAGATTGATAAAGGGTGATCGGAGAACTCTTGTGTAGTTTATTTCACCACCATAAGTTTATTATTAGAGGAGAAAACCAAGTTCAAAGTTTCATTTTTAAATTTCGCGCCGAACTTTGTAATTCGTAAAAGATTTCAAAGAGCATTTAACGTATTTTGGCGCCACTGGCTCGACGAAATTTTCACAAACTCGTTATGTCAAGTCTCTGGTCCCCTCAGAGGACAATGTACTTCGATTTAACCGATTAGGAACTACGTAGGCCCAAGCAGGCGCCGTCAAAAATATGTGACGTCACGGCAAATGGTGCGGGAATTCCAAGGTGGCGTCGCCACATGTATTTTCTTTTTGCGCGTTTTCTCGCTTATTAAGCGTCTTCTCGCAGCAAGCGTGGTGTTTTTGGTATCGTGGAAGACTACTTTACTAATGGGAGAAAAATCGTTTTGCTCTTTAGTGTCCCTTTAATGACAAGTAGTGGGTACTTTCCTAATTGGCAAAATGATGAATTATGGTGTGGTGGACACTTCGCAACTGTACTTTCAGTAGGCAGTAGGCTTTCAGTAGATTCTACGCTATTGCTTCGAGCGCGATCGCATTAGGTCCTGAAAGCTGATTCGAGGAGCTATCAGCTAGTTTAGTAATCTTCGTCCCCCAACGCCACCTACACTGTAGGGTAGCACACCGTATGCTTATTCTGGTTGGTTTCCCTGTTTTTCCCTTTCTTTTATCTCTCTATTTCTCTCTCGGGAGCGTCGTTTGAGCAGTCGCATAGTGCCGTATCGTGGAGACCACCTCTGGTAGGTTAGGTACATGCGCGCACAGCATATTGGAGTCCGCTCATCGTCTGCCACATTGAAAGTCGAGCATTCGAGAAATAATAATAATAATAATAATAATAATAATAATAATAATAATAATAATAATAATAATAATAATAATATCTGGGGTTTTACGTGCCAAAACCACGATATGATTATGAGGCACGCCGAAGTGGAGGGCTTCGGGAAATTTGACCATCTGGTGTTCTTTAATGTGCACTAACATCGCACGGTACACGGTCCTCTAGCATTTCGCCTCCATCGAAATGCGACCGCCGCGGCCGGGATCGAACCCGTGACCTTCGGGTTAATCGACAAACGTCTCTCTGTTTAGGGAATAAGAATAAGGGGAAAGCCATCTTCTTTTTGTATTCATCCCCACCGAGAGCTTTCTGCCCACCTTTGAACAAGCGGCGATGTCGTGCGGTGACGTCATCGCGTGATGTCATGTCATTACGTCGTCGTGACGTCATGATGACTTCACTGGGCGACGTCATTACATAATGATAATTTTTTGCACCACACATGTCGACGCCGACGGTCACTTTTCGCGTTTGATGAGGCATCTAAGGCTTTCGCCTTAGTGAAGTGCAGTCGGATGAATGCGTGGCTTGCAGGATACCTGCTGCACGAGGAGTTCGTGCTCCGGAACTTTCTTCAGTGCCTGTTCCTGTCCGAGGTCGTACTCGATCAACGCTGCGCCTGGCTGTCGAGGCTGCTGCAACGATGGCCGACGGTGCTCCGCGCCAGGCTACTGTTCATCATCTACGGGCCCTGCCATCACGGTGAGTGCCCTCTCTAGCCCACCTTTCGTGGCAAGAGTGGCCGGCGGCATCGCAAAAGCGTAGTTTTTTTCTAATAAAACCTTACTTGATATATGTATTTTTCACCCCTTGTACATATATATATATATAAAAATTCAGTCATAAAGTCGGAATAAGTAAGTGATCTATCAAAACAAGAACAAACGAACACTACGATTTTTGAAGAACTTCTTGTTGGGCGAGTTGGTGGATGTCTATGGTGGGAAACGTTGCGCATTCAGTCCGACGAACTCGGAAAGAAATTTCTGTCCACTTACAGAAAGAAAAATATTTTTTTTTCTGTCCACGTAATTTTTCCAATTCGTCCGACTGTATGCGCAACGGTTCCCACCATTGAACACTACGTTTCTTTATTAAAGCGGACTTCCCCTCAATAGTACATTTTACGTGGCGAAGCATACTTCAACAAACGAAACTATATATTGTTGGGTATCGGGTGTCTCAGCTTGCGGCTGCATCTGCGCAGAGCCGATAGACGGAGCGGACAAGGTGACGGTGAGTAAGACAAATTTATATACATATCAACAGGGGCGTTACATATTCGGCACTGGGGCCGACAGCTCATGGGGCTCGCACTGAGGTGCGACGACGACCCGGGATTTCTTCGTTCGCTGTCCCTCTCCCCGCGTAGCTTGTTTCTTTTATAGCCCTGGCCGACTCCTTGCATCAGCCAGTAGTTCGAAGCCTCCAATCAGGAACCGCCGTTAGTCGCTGGCTGGAGTCGGATCCGCGGATGAGAGGGCTTGCCGCACGTTGCGTCAGGCGCATCGCAGGAGTTGCCGGGGGTTGCATGAGACTCCCGCCTTGGTTGGCACCCGTTTGCATCAGGCACCTCGCTGGTGTTGACGTTGGTTGCATCAGACAGTGTGTCGATGTTGACGCCGCTTGCGTCAGACGTTCTACCAGCTTGAATGCCTTGCCGAAGCAAGGAAGCTTGGATTGGGAGCCCTGGCATAACAATATGAAACTGGTGTTACCAAAACGAGAAGCTATTCCTACAGCTTTGTTTCGACAGAAATGCTTTACGTTTCTACGCCATTTGAACGCAAACCAACTAATCTGTGCCCAGGACCAAGCCGCGGTAGTTCAGATAGCAAGTTAGGAGAATTATCGTGTTCCATGGACACCAACAGCTCGCCTGCTGGCAACTTCCCTGCCTGAGCCCTCGGCAATCCGCCTCTTTCATTTTCCAGTGCTACCCTCTGCCGTTTTGGTAGGGTTTTGGTAGGGGCCGGGGCAACCGGTACGGCCAGAAGGAAAGCCTCCGAGATGAAGAGACGTTTCGCGACTTTTCCGCTAGCGGAGAGCGCATGCGCCGTGACACCGTGAAAAAAAGAAAGGTGGATTCATCAGGTCTGGTAGCTTACGTTACTGCGGCGTAATTTTAACACGATCGTGTTAAAGAGCTCGTGTCGCAGAAATTCCGGTGTCGGCGTCAGTGGGTGCGTTCCAATACTCACCGTAGACAGCTAAGTGGACTGCGGCCATCTTAAGTCCCATTCCAATTCTCACGTAGCCGGCAAAATAGACAGCTTCAAGAAGACAGCATCGGAGACAAAAACGATGCAGGCTACTTTGCTGTCCAAACAAGATGGCGGCTCAGCGAAATGCTTGCGTAGCTCGGATCTCGCCGGTATGGTCGTCTGTACACCATTAGGCGCTTTTCCAGACTCTCAATGTCAGCTAAGTTAAATTTTTCATTGGTTTGAACACGAAAGAGGTTAAAGAAAGAACATTTACGTTTGTTTTTCTTAGCTTTCTCTCCTCGACGCGAGGTGGCATCACGTCGCGTAGACGTCTTCTAGACGCGTTCCATTTCTCGGACAACATGAGCTCGATGCTGTCTTCTAAGCTGTCAGCGTAGGCTGTCTACGATGCTGTCCAGAATTGTCGTTGGTTGTGAGCGAAAAATCGGCGTTGTCCGTGAGCGAGAAATCGAGATAGAAGCGAATAAACAATAAAAAAATCTTCGGCTCGAGCGGAAATTAAACCTAGGCCTTCTACTTGGCAGTCAGGTGTTTTACCACAGAGACACGCCTTTACTTGAAACTGCTTCAGAAATAAACCCTATACACGTGTTATGTAGTGCCTGTGCGAGGAGTCCCGTTAACATATACAATATTGCGTAGCAGAGCGGTAAAATTGCACTAGGCGTCACACCATCGGAATTGCGCAACAAGTGGGTGGTTTGAAGACCCATTACAAAGCTCTCAGGCGGAGCTAACCATCATCAGCAGCAACAGCATCCAACAAGGTGTGCAGCTCATTTGCAATATGATGAGTTAAGTATGGCCTAGTGGGCACTTCGCAACTGCACTTGCAGTAGGCATTCTAGGCGAGTTTGAAACCATTGTTACGCGCACAACGTTTCTTCCCTCGCGACACGGTTGAGGTTTCCACTTAGAAGCGAAGCCTGGCAAGCGAATGAGAAGACGATGCCGGAACGGAGCATGCTATCGCGTTCTACTCTTAAAGGCGAAGCTCAAGCGTCCTCAAGTTTTTGACACCGTTCTATACACGCGCTTAATAAGATTTTTGTAGAATCTTTGTGAATGCGAAGCACTGATTTGTCTATTATAGGAACGAAAGGGAAACTCGAGGCCGCCCGGGGCCACAAGTTTTGTCGCCGGTGGGCGCACATGCGCCGCCACTGCTTTGACGCCTCCCTCCTTATTGCTTCACTCTCCGGCACGTGTGCGCGCGCCACAAGTACACCTGCATCGGTTCCACTGTATGTGCGCGTCGACAGCTCGCAGGGAGTCACGTTCAATGAACCGCATATTCCCCTGGTTTAATGGACTTGGCGGAGTGCTGTCGCAATTACATGCGGGGTCGAAATGCATACAGGCCCTACATATCTTGACTGATCGAAACGCCGCTCTTTATTTGTGTCGGCTATTGGCATGCTATCTGTTGTTCGACAGCAGGCGCCGACATCTCCGAAGAGAGTGAGCACAGGCATCAGTATTGAAAGAGGGTGCCTGTTAAAAAGACAACTTCACGCTCCGCTTCTGAACCCTCCTTGCCGCGCACGACTGCAAGATTTGGCTGAGATGTTCATAGCAATGTTTGCTTTCCGCAGGATATGTTATTTCACCCAGCCCGAGGGATGGTTCGTGACCCCTTTAAGGCAGTGACCACGACGGCTTCACGACATATATACCAAGTCGTTAGTTTTGTTCAAGGGACGATATCAACGAAACCTATGTCATACCATCCACGTCGTGATATGTAGTTCATGTATGCCGCACACACAACTCATGTGATGCACATTATCGCATTAGTAAGATAATCAAACGGCCACCGTGACACCACGGTGGCACCTTGTCGTTTGCATGTCATGATATTCGAGTCACAACCTGTCATCCATGTTCGTCATACACTCACGTCATGTTATGTAAATTTTGGTAACCTCAGGTTAACGAGACGATCACGAGAGCTCAAGATGTAGGCGGCGAGATCGATACAGACGATATGTTTTTGGTTCTCCGTGCAATATTCTTCGCGATTGTATGTTTCGTTGTCAGCCAAGTCAGGGCTTAACCATATCTCGGTGAATGTAAGAACATGTGATTGACTATCATAAAAAACTGAGAGCCCTTCCACTACTGTGAAGATAGAAGCCATCGGCTGCGGCTGCACGTTCTGCGGCCACTGCTTGACGTCGTTCTCGCGCCAATTCGCCCTTCTGTGCGCGTTGGCGCTCCTTCAATTTCCGCTATTCTTCCTCCGAGCGAACGACACGCGTCCGCCTCAAAGCGAGTCCAAAGGGCAACTGCTGATAACATGCTAGCGCTATATCTACATCACGAGACAAAGCGGCACAACGATTAGTGGAAGTGCCGCCGCCGAGTATCCCGACACTTGTGAAAGAGGCATCGGCAGTGGCGAGGGAGACCCGTGGTGAGGGCCGAGGCGGTGATGCGCGAGGAGCGAGGGCACCGAAAATTGTTGCTCTACGCGTCTTCTGTCTACAGACCCGATCCTCCGGAACCTAGCCATACAGTTTCGCGTTAATACAAGAGACCATATGACGTCTAGAAAGAATGCTTCATCTGTTGGTGCATGATATTGATAACGATGTAGGTGTACGTGAAATCTGGGCCTAGCAATTTATGATTACATGCACGCGTGGTTACTTCTAGCTGTCCGCAATATGTCACAACTGCGTTAGTAGCGGTATCCTATACACCAGAGCACGCCTGTCTCGCACCCAGGCTGCCCAGGCTGCTGGCGAGCCGAGCGGATACTCTCGCACCTAGACGCCGGGCTTCCCGGGGCTGCCAAGGCGCGCGCGGGCTGCACCAAGTAACAGGGCAAGCTGCAGTTCCGAGGCTTTAAAGTGCGAAAGAGTGCCCGTTCACGCCGCTTCAGCGTATAAGAGCTCGTCTGGGCACTACTGCGTCGTCTTTGGATGCCAAAACAAGCTGTGCAACAAGAGGATATTAGCGTTGTCTGCGACGATTACGACGCGCCACAGAAATAGTGCCGGTGCGGTGTTTTCAGCTTCGCCCGCGAGTGGATAACTGTGATTCAAGCAAAAAAACTAGGAGCCGAGTGAAAATGCGCGAGTAAGTACACTAACAGCGTGTATTCTGCAGTGTGATGCCCACCTATTTCATTTTGCGAATCTAATTTGCGTGACACGCAGCTGGCTTGAAGGCAGGCGTGAGCTTTGTGTGGGGGTGCACTTCATACCTTTGAGCGTTTCCTTTGACGAAAATCTAGGGCAAGGTAGTGCTTTCAAGCACAAGCAATCAGCATGCCTTGCCACTTTCAACGTATTATTAAGCTTTAGTGCTTTTGATGGCATCCACGCCTTCGAGATTTCGTCTTCAAAAGGTAATAAATGGCACGGTGCTCCTCAACAGCTGGCCAGAATTTCGTGCTTTCATTTCAGTGTTTGATGTCCCCAAATTTATTTGGACACGAGGCATCCAGCTGCACATAATACATATATTGGCACGTAAGTAAACAGTACTCGCGCCAGTGTCCTTTACGTCGCAGGCGTAGCTAACCGGCTTAACTAAGAGTAGCACAGTTTCGCTTGTAAAGCACCATCGTTACAAGATTAAAATCGCGCAGGTAGCTTCCAAAAGGGATCGCTGAACGGTACTTCAGGTTATACTCTCTGATAGCACGCTTTTGTGAGCAAGACGCATTATTGTAAGAGCGCCCGTGAAACAAAAATTACGTTCCGCGAAACTACCCGTAAAGCGTACTCTAATTATTACGCGATGCATGCTGAAATGATGAGCTTTCACAAAACTTTGTGCACAACTTGTAATATGGGCAACAAAACATCGTTTCACTCTTTCGCGAGCTGCACTGCAATTATGATTCACGCGTACTACAGCGAGAAGTTTTTTTACAAATGTAACAGCGTACGTAGCTGACGAGGTTGCTTCCGCAGCCCACTCAGCACGTACTGTATACATTGTGGACTTGCATGAGCAAGGTGTTCTTGATGTTCCAATATAATCAGCGAAAATGTCCAGGCTAGAAAAGACGCGAAACACGCTCTCCGACGGGCTGAGTTTTCGGAAGTTTCACGTTTGCTCTGTGTAGCGTCTGCTGGCGTGGCAGCCCGCGCGTGTTGTTTCGTCGCGTGTGCGATAGATGGCGCGACGTGCGATGCAAATATGGCGATGCGCATGGAATTCGCTGTGTTCTGGTCTATAGCCAGGTTACATTCTCGATGCGCGGTTTGTCTACAGAAAGCCTATACAAAGAGGTTATTTTCAAAATGAGACACACCCGGAAAAATAAACTAGAGTAAGTTTGACGACAACGAGAAGCACGTCTACTTTTATTTCATATTAAAAAAATCTGCTAATCAAGATTGCTCAATTTCCTCTTGAAACGACCATTTAATTAATTTGGAAATTAAAACACCATCTCCCGCTAAAGGGGACCATGAGTCGATGCGAAGCAGCGTTTCGGCATGTCGAGCCCGCGTTTCAGAGGGGCAGTGGAGAGGGAGAGAGGGGGAGTGGGGAGGGGTAGAGATATAGTGAGAGGAGGTGTGTGGAGAGGGTGTGCGCACGCGCAGTAAGGGTGGTCACACCGCACACCACCACCACCACCACCGGATTGAACTCCGCCATAAGATGCTTCGCATCTAATACTGCTATGCTGGACCTGCTTGGGTCAGCATGGGCCAGATCCACATAAGCGACGGACGTGCTCCACGTGGGACCCAGTTACCTTGTCGTCGTACTTTCGTTCCTACTGAAAGCGAACGCCACAAAACGTGCTGCTTCTTAAAGGCTGCACTGTGTGTGGGGGGTGGGGGGTAAGGAGCGCCCAAGGTAAAGGATCGGCGTATTTTAGAGATAAACACGCCTCTGTATACACGCAGGCGAGATCCTGTGGGCGCTGCCAGCGCATCCACACACGACGGCGTGGTCTCCGCTGCTGCGCGTCGCGCTGGCCGAGATGGGAGCGGCGCTGGCTAGCCTTTATTGGAGCTTGGGCGACACCATCGACATCATCGAAGAGCTGTTCGGTAAGCGTATGAGCACTAACGCGGCGGCCTTAATGAGGAGCAAAAGAAGTGGTAGAGGCAGGGAGAAGTTACGATGCAACAGTAAAGCGATCAAATACATTTTTTGTCCTGTACGCAGTACGTTGTCGATACAGAGCACTGCGCGCAGGAATATAAGTGTTCGCACAAAACATTCTTGCGTAAACATATTTTGCGCATTACCATTCACTCCACATTCTCTTCAGAACGGGGCTGTAAGTTTATGTCTGTTAAAGTTCGGCAGGCATCTGATGGCGGGCATGGCACCCTGTTTTATGTCCACTGCAGGACGAAGGCACCTCCCAATGATCTCCAATTTACCCTGTAACGTGCCAGCTGAGTTCGTTGTATGCCTGCGAACTTACCAATTTCGTTCGCTCCGCCTGACTCGCTGCCGTCCTCGGCTGCGTTTCCCATACCTTGGTAACCATTGCGTTGCCTGAATTGACCACCGGTTGTCTGTGCTACGTGCGATATCTGCCGCAGGGTGATTCCACGAGAGATCGAACATGCATGACCGGTCAATATTTTTTCTTTTGTCTGGGTTTTTAAAGTGTTATGTGGGCACATTCAAAGTGCACGGAACCCAAAATTTCGTTTACAAAAAACGCTCCCAGCGCCCCCCCCCCCCCAAAAAAAATATATTTGAAGGTGGCGGCGCGGGCGTCCGGGCGTCCTGTTTTTGCTCGCCGCAGTATTTTCGGATTTCACAGCCGAATTTAACGCGAACTGTAAACGTTGTGTCGAAAATGTTTCTGGCGGTTTTAGTACACATTACTGTGAATTATATCAATGCTTTTTTTATGTCCTAAAAAAACAAACTTGAAGGCAAAAAATGGCAAACTCGGCCCAAATAAAAAAAGTTTGCCAACTTTGATGCGCCTTTGCGCGTTTCCTATTTCACACAGAAACTTCAAAACATTGTCAAAGGCCTTTGCAACATTTCTGGGTAAGATTGTTTTCCTACAGGCAGCGTAAAAGGAGAAAAAGATAGTTAAAGAAGCTGGTTTTTTCAAAAAAGCTCATTTTCAAGAAATAAAAAGAAAACTTCGGTTTCAATTTAAACGAAATTTTTTTATCGAGGAGCACTTACGTCAGTCAAAACACTCTTTCAATATCATATGACCTCGTTTGCTTTGTTCACGAGATATAACGGGCCAAAATTGCCCTTGCTCTGTATGTGCTCACTTCAGCGCCAGTGATGGCTGTTATCAGCTTGTATTGTGCGTAAATATACAGTTTTAATTATTTTGCTGCAGCAAAACTTTGCTCTGGCGGCTTGTCTTCAGGAAAAATGTATTCTCAGACTTTATTTGTGTCTTTGTCTTTGTGCGTTTATTTTATTTGTGCCCGAGGCGGTTTGCGTTGAATTTGTCTCCTCGGAGATAGAACGTGATGAAGTAGATTTGATGGTGGTGCTTTAAGGCAATGCATTATTTGTATACCGGGTGTTTTTTTTTTTTTTTTAAGTACGGAACCTTTTAATATCGCCTTTGACTGATAGCATAATCGCAGTAATTGAGATCGATTACTCCAAGTGACGGACTTGCGCGAGGAAAGCAGATACACAATTGTCTTGTTATCGCTAATTATCTTCTTAAATAATTACCTTTCGGCGCATATTACGATTTGCGAATTGTATCCAGTGGCGTGTCCAGATTGAACGAATTCGAAGGATGGCACCAGTTCCGAGATATTAATTCCGAAAGTGTGCGATTAAATACGTGGGTATTGCAGTCGCTTTTGCGCTTAATGCAAAAAAAAAAGCAGCGCTATAATAAAAATAATGTAACTGGAAAAACCACGCATCTTTATCGCCCAGTTTGATGGCACGTATACTGAATCCACACCACCCGTCAGATTTCATCCCAAGTTAATGTGCCTTGTAATGTAGCTGCTAAAAAGGTCATTACGCAATCTTGGACGATTAGTGAAACATGCGTTTCGAGTTTTTTTGCAAGTAACATCCGCCCTTCAAGCTCAAGAACTGCAATAGCCCTGTCCTGTCAGCGGCGATACTTGAAAAAAATTGACTTGTCTTTAAAAGGCACTTTAGAATATTTCATGCGAAGTTCCGCTATTCGCTAAGGTGCCTGTGTGCATGACCAAGCGGTGCATCGTGCATCGCGAAGCAGTTAAGCTTAGTACTCTGCGAATTCGCTCGTCGATGGAAAGGCCCATTGCATGCGCATTGTACCTGATAAACGTGCGTGCGGATGACGACGCAGTGATGTGCCGAGAGTGGCTGCCACTGAACCGTGCCATGTTGCTGACCTACTGCGGAGTGGACATATGCGTGACAGTCATCGCTTCCAAAATCAGGGAACGGCATGAAGATGAAGTGGCCGGCCTCCTATACAACCTGATCTTGGTGAGAATAACTTTTCTACAGCTCATTACAGCCTTGACATTACGCCATTTCCAACGTGCAATGTAAACGGCACGCGTGCAGTGAAGGGCTTTGATGTTAACTACCACCGTTAGCAGACACACCGTGAAAAATAAGAAAACGCCTTTCTTAACGCCTTCAAATTTCGCGTTTCGGTTCCTCCTTGGGAAAGGTGGCTTCACCGCCCTAAGGGTCATATTGAGGTGAAGCTTCTTTTTTCGCACATAATTGTGGACGCGGCTGTCGGTGTTTTCCGATCGGGGGCTTACTTCGAAAAGAAATCGTGTGTGACAGCAAATTCTTTATTGCCTGGTTCTCACGTGGTAGCCAGACGCTATTGCTCTCGACGGGTTATCCAAGCGTTGCTATCGCAAACCGTTTCCGAAGTACAAATAACATTTAAAGGGACACTAAAGAGCAAAACGATTTTTCTCATATTAGTAAAGTACTCTTTCACGATTCCAAAAACACCCACACTCGCTGCGAGACGACGCTTAGTAAGTGAGAAAAACACGCAAAACATAATGTGGGTGGCGACGCCACCTTGAAGTTTCCGCACCATTCGGCGTGACGTCACATGTTTTCACGGCGCCTACTAGGGACTACGTAGTTCCTAATCGGTAAAATAAAGTACATTGTCCTCTGAGGGGCCATAAGACTTAACATACCAAGTTTGGGGCAATTTTGTTGAGCCAGTGGCGCCAAAATACGATAAAAAACATCCGTGACGTCACACGAAGAGATTCAGCGCGTAATTTTAAAATGAAACTTTGAACTTGATTTTCTCCTCTATTAATAAACCTATGATGGCGAAATTAACGACATTAGAGTTCTCAGAGCACAATTTATCGATCTAAACCGATTCATTGTTTCTCTTTAGTGTCCCTTTAAAATATTGCGCTTGCCAACTCTAGTTTTACGGTGCTATTTTTATTACTAGTCGCAGTAGTCGTGTGAACATGTCAAGACTCCACAAAGAGAGAAGGAAACTCCACCCAGAATCTCCTTTGGGAGTTGTCTAAGCGATGCGTTAGCACAGAGTTTTATTGTAGGATACTGTATGGGTGCGGCCTTCCCTGGAACAGTTCTTGTTGGGCTGCGTCTTGTTTCGTCTTCTTTCAGCGCCTGGAATTTACAACTGTGACAGTTCGCGCTCATCCTGTGTATGTTCGTTCGGTGCGTCCTTTCTGCTTGAGGAGCGCGTTGCAAGTTTCGAGCTGCTTGCCGTTCTTCGCGTGACATTTACAATTTGTTGCTGTAGCATTCATCCCTTCGCGCTTGGGGCGAATAATGCACAACAAACGCTCTACTACGTCTGTCAAGACACGTTTCACTTCGTGTTATACCAATTCCTATGACAGAGGGATCAGCCATGTATTTTTTCTTTTGTCATAATATCGCAATTATTTATTTTCTGGGGCGTTTTATAAGCGTCAGTTCAACAACTGCGACGGTAACTATTTATCGCCAATCACCAAAACTCTTACGCCATTAGTCAATCACTTTTTAAGATCCCCTGAAGTGTAGCGATCATTGGAATATAAGGCATGCTATTGCGCGTGTATGTATACATGAATATCCGACATTTTGTATCATATCCATGGTGTACATTTTAACGTTCGTTTGTGTCTACAATCTCACTGGTATGGTGGATTCAGACGCAAGGAAGAGCTTTTTATGGACGAAGTATGCGCGGCTCCTTTTCAGTGCAGCACATTTAGAGCAATAACCAATGTATCACTCACTTTTAGTAGAATTGTCATCTAATCACGGGTATTTTTATGCCACAATTAGACTAGATTAGCTCGTTGTTATGCTTTTATGTACATGTACAATGAGTTTATTTCGCCCAAGGAAAGCTATGCTACATGAAATGGTACTGCATGCCAAAGAGGCGTCTATTCTTCAACATTACTTTAATGTCTAGTAGCCCCCCCCCTCCCTATTCGAAGGGCCGTTTTTTTTCGGGGGGGGGGGGTGGCAACCATAGATCACCGAAACGCGTGCTCGGCGTTAATTTTTTTTGCAGAATAGGAATTTTCCTTATGTGTGCAATTCTCCTTGTCTGTTTTACGTTGTTTACCAGAGAGGGCTTTTATTCCACCACCAAGGAATATTTGAACGAAGCCTGCACAGAAAGCGTTCTCCTCATGACTGGCCGAGTGTCTCTCCCACTGCCAGTGGACAAGACACACGGCTTTGGTGCGTGGGGCCATGGGTTTGAAACCCATGTAGTACCGCCAAAAACATTTCGTTTTACACATTTGCTTCGAGATAGCGATTCGTATTACGGGACAGACGGATGGACGGACACAGTTTTTGAGTCGAGTCGGCATAGAAATTCTTGCGCATTTAAAAGAACTGGGCCGATAACTGCCTTCTAAAAGGAGCCACGCGTTCAATGGTCGATCCTTCACAGTCGATCGGCGTTGAACTCAATGGGACGCAAGCCGATGTGCGAGTATGAGCTAGCGTGACAGTACTGAGAGTTCAAACAGCTTTCAAGATGCGCCCATAGCACTTACAGATGTTCGGTCAGTTGAACCCGTGTGCAATAAGTTAATTTAGTGGAATGCCCACTTTTCGCAGAGATATTAGTGAAAAATATCACAGATGACCGCATAGGTGATAAGAAAGTACAAAAGAAAGGAAGGAGGATGGTGAACACGTATGGTTTACAAAACGTCTGTTGAAGTTGACCAGGAATGAATATCCCAGTTTTTCTTCGTTCCGTTAGCAAACGCTGTACATAGAGTGGGTTTAAGGTACATAAAGCACTGTAACCAATGCCGTTTTATTGCGACAGCAATTATATGGACAGTCCTCGGCTGGTTTTTTCCGTCGCCGTCGCCGCCGTCATGCACCGTATATGCATAAGTATGTATATACAGGGTGTTTCAAGAAATGTGTCCAGT